>NW_006159508.1:762804-768185 GCF_000334495.1 Tupaia belangeri chinensis
AAGAGAGACATATAGATGGGCAATTTGGCTGAGCAGGGATGCTTTGAAGACTCATGTCAAACAATTATTTTCCCAGAAGAACTATCATAACTTAGTAACTGTGGATTGTAAATCCATCAGGTGATACTATTTACCTTCTTTTCTGTATTTACTTACAAATGATAAGTTGCTTTTAAGGGAAAACAAAGCAATTTAAGCAGAAAAAAACTAGAAAGATCACAAAAGAAAGGTAATGTGGTGACATTGTTTAGTGCAGCATTTCACAAAAGGAAAATTGATTTGGAATATGACATTTGGTAGCAAATAAAATAAAATCATACAGTGAGTAAAGGTATACTTTCTTTTTCAGTAATCCTTCAGGTCCTTCTGATCAAGAAGATATGCTTGCTTTTATTCTGTTAGATCTGTAACTGATACTAATTAGTTCATAAACAAATGATCCTTGAACAACATGGGTTTGAGCTGTGCAGGTCCAATTATACATGGGTGTTTTTCAATAACTATATTGGAAAATACAGTATAAGACTGTAAATGTATTTTCTCTCCAACCACTTGTTAAGGAGGTATGGGAATGACATAAATTTAGAAAATACTGTCTTAGCAGATTTTATACTAACCCAAAGAAAAATAAGGTACCTTGTTTTTATCTCGAACTACACACTCTTGCTCAATCTCACTTGGAATTCTTAACATCACACTTTTACTTCATTGCCTATCCACCTTCAAAAACTTTACTACATCCATCTAGTTAAATCCTACTTATTATTTTGAAACCCTACCTCTTCTTGCATGAAATATCTCCCAAATGATGACTTGGGATTTAGGAACTACCACTCTAAATTAATTCCTTATAAATTAATTCTCTAAATTAATTATTTATATATAAAAAAGTATCATTTATTTATTTAACATGTCATATGCCAGCTCAGCCATAGTCCTCCCTTTGCCTCAACTCCAATCCCACTCGACTTTCTAGGAACTCATGGCCTAGTGGGAAAAGAGGCAGGTAGATGGATTATTTCCAGTATAGTATGCTAAGGGACATAAGAAGCAGGTGAGGAGAGCAATTTGCTCTGCCTCAGGGAGTTGGGGAAGACTTTGGGAAAGAAGAGCTATATGAAATTGATCTTGAAGTATGCGGTGGAGTGAGGAGGATCATTCCAGGCAGATAGAAGTCAAAGTACAATGGCACATGGCCCAACCATGTTGGCATGTGCTGCTAAGACACTGGGGTCCACAGGTTGGAACCACGTGGGAAGCTTGAGTTCAACAAGTAGTACAACCTAAAGGCTAGGTACAGAGTCCTGAGCCTATGACTCCAGTGGCTTGGGCAGGAGGTCATGTACTCCAAGATGGCCTGGGAAATACAGTGAGACTGTGTCTAAAAAAGAGCCTGGCATAGTGGCACATGCCTGTAGTCCCAGTTGGGAGGCTGAGGCAGAACAATTGTGACAGGGAGACCCCATTGGGGGGGAAAAAAGTACAATGACATAGAATCATGTCAGGGTTAGGACTATTCTCTCTTAATCAGTATCATAAACATTTAAGAGATAATTTTATATGTAACTGAGAGATGGAACATAGATACATTTTATTATTATTCTACAATGACACTGATGATAAATTAGCTTTTATGATGATCTAGCTATCTGACATTAGCAAAGATTGAGAGTTGAGTCTATTTTATTTATTTATTTTTAGTATTCTCTCTTTAGGTAACTTATTGAAAAGGAAAATGATTCAACATCTTATATTTTTTCTTTTTATAATTTATTATGTTTGTTGCTTTTTAATGTTGAGCACTGGATCAAATGCAGATAATTTAACCAAGGTCAATGTCAGTTTTATTTCCTTACTTAAGCAGAAGGGTAAGATGTTGTGGTTTTAATTTTGTTTCTTAAATAGAGAAAATTAATTATATCATGCAATGTGCATTTACATGTATACTTTAAAGCACACCATATTATATTGAGAAATTGGGAGTAAATCAATTAACATATAATCTTAAGTAATCAAAACATCTTAAACATCAAATGCATAACAGCCACTGTTAAAATCAATATTGATGGGATATAAAACAATCCTCTGATATAATCATCCATGGAGGACCTCCTTTTTGAGAAAGTCACAATAAATAATAAAAGCTAATAGGTACTTGGGATACGAGAAGAGTAGAATTATGGAAAATCTGCTTCGAATGCTTTCTGTTTCCAGTTGCATTTTGAAGCAGTGTCACTAAGATGTAAAGGGCTGACAGTGGAAATCCCTATTAGAAAATAGCACAATCCCCATGGTCTATCTCATATAGCCACTGTTGAGTACGTTTTTAATCTTAACAAGCCATGTAGGATTTGGAAAAAGGTACAAGGCCAGAGGTGGGACAATTTGAGATTGTTTTGATCCTTCACTCAGAACTATGCTGACAAGCCTGAAAGCAGGAGTCTCTTAATAGTTTTTAGTACCTGGCTGGCCTATTTAACCAGAGTCTAATAAAATGGATACTTTTATTTCCATGAGGAATATCCTGTGACAACTCTGTAGTCAGAACTGGGTATCATGATTATTGAATGGGGGTGTGCCAGGTGAGGACGTGGAAACTGCCAGTGGATCAAGCAGAAATGCTTCTACCACGGTGGCCATCATCGAGTGATTGTGATGACTGAAGAGTAAATATCCTTGACCTCATTTGGAGACTTAGGCAAAAAGATGCTATCCAGGCTTGAAACCTGTGGTGGATCTAGGATAGGGAGTAATCCTCTAGCCACTTTATCACTGTTACTTTTTTCCCCCTATGGAGAGACCCCCACAGATGCACTATCATCGGTGCATATCTGTTTAGCATCACGTTGCCAAGAGGCAGACTCTGGGAAGAAATATAGGTCTACTTTAAAGAGATCTCACTATACTTGAGATGAAAGACTTATGTGTAAGAAGACACATATGCAAGGAATCTGGAATATAGTGAAACCTGAGAGGGAGAAGTCATTGGATCAGTCTGTTGGTTTGTGCGTGCTTCTTACTCTGCCCTGATGTGGTTGTGTTTTATTGCTGGTCCATGGCAACCCCAGCTGCCAGAGAAGCTATTGCATTATTTAGCAATGCTTTAGAGAGGACAGGGGCTAACATGTATGACTCTAATATCTAAAGCTATAAAGAACATTTGAAGGCTGTGATTTTTAAGGGCCATGATGAAACGAATACCTGCAATGGTGATTACAGTAGAGGGAATCGGATGTTCTCTAGCATGAACCTTCCTGAAGACAGGTTGGCCTAGCAAAATGACAGGGAGAACATCAGCAGAATGGACTGCACTGGTTTGCTGTCAGAGATTTGTGGGATTAGTAAGCTAAACATCACACCCATATGCACACATCACGAGCAATGTTAGTATGAGGACTGGGTGATCATAGGTCATTCCTACGTAGGTCTCAGGAGGGAGCTTGGTGAAGGTTACTGATGGAGATTACTGTTTACAGATGGAGCAAGTTTGCCATGAGGCAAACCAGAGTATGTTAATAAGCCACATGCTCCATGGTAAGAGTAGAGTCAGATTCCTGCAGGTGTCAGAAAGGGAGTATCCAGATCTCAGGTTATGCTTTCAGAGGCATCATGAAACAATAGAGAGAACTCAGTGTCATGTCCTGTAGCATTATAAAGCCCTCCCTACCTCCCACCCTCCCATTTTCCACATGTAAAATGGATGTAAGAGTACCTGGTCTATGCCACAGGTCAAGTAACATAACCTCTGAGAGCAAGTTTACTACATTTATTTCCTGGGTAGTCTGAACAGAAGTATGTTCCATACGCTCACATATGTTGCAAGATTAAGCTGTGATTATAAAAACAGTTTGGATTAACCAGATCTAGGGTTTTCATTGAACTCCTCATCCAATTTGCTTCATCCCAAACTAACCTGCAATGACAACGTTTGGGGCTCAGTACAACTAAATATTGTGCTCAACATCTGAACTCGGCAAGGCATTTCTCCTGTTTCAGACTCAGTTTTCTCAACTGCAAAATGAGGCTGAACTTACAGGGTCTTTGTTTCTGCATCTTATGAACTGGAGTGACAAAAATATTTTCAACTCCTAGAATATGCATAGTTTGGCTTCCTTAAAAAAGCCATGTGCCTTATTAAGCTTGTTGCATGGTGAGTATAATATGACTGGAGGAGTAATAAAGAGGTACATTGCTTAATTTTAGTTCATTAGAAAACTCTACGGCTGCATGTCTTAGTTCGGGGAACCAAACATCTCTCTTCCTTTCCATATCAAGTCAGAACACTTCATTTATTAAAATACACATATTTATGTGCTCTAGTTTTCTCTGTTAGGGGTCTCTTCCATTTTTAATTTGATTGGAATTCATAATTATAGCATTAAATGAGACATTGATGGGCTTCAGATAAAAAAAGATTCAACATAAAATTTCAAGTCTCAGGTAGGAACAAAGGGATTGGGAAGGTTAAAATGGAAAAATGCTGGGGTTAGATCATCCTGTGGCCTTAGATTAAAAGTTGAAGGGCCTGGCTCTGAGTCCTGGATGAGTGATTTGGGGTAGACTGATTCATTTATTGAACATTCATTTCCTCCCCTGTTCATGAGATCAATAGAATCTTACTCCAGACGTTGCTGATAAAATGATATAATGAATAAGAAATGCTTTACAAATTCTAATGAGTTATAATGTAGAGGGTGTTATCATGTCATATGACCAGAAGGTCAAGAGAGAATTAGATCATAAGCCCAAACAAAGACCTTTCAATGAGGCAAGGTCTAAGAACAACAGGTAAAGATTTGTAAATTCCAAAAGCACTTCCAGCACTTAATGTCCACCACTAATGAGACCGCTGAAATATTGGCATTAGGCTGTGGACCCAATGACTTTTTCAATTTCCATATATCCTGCTTCAAATTTAGATTTTTCACCCTCAGCTGCACAAGTTCTGTAAAAGCTGCAGGCAAAGTCCGAGGGCTAGATTAATTCCTCTCTACTGCTCCTGTGTCTCAAAGCCTTGACTTCAAAGCCTCAAACTGACTTCAAAGCAAAGCTCTTAGGGCTTAAAGCTGCTTGTCATTGTGTAGACCTGAGTTTTAGAACTTTCCTCAGAGGCACCAGTAGAGAGCAGCTCCTGGGAATTCTGGTCTGAATCAAGAGAAAAAGCATCATGTAAAATGAGACAGTATCTAGAAAAGTAAGCATGGACAGGCCAATGCAGAAATTCCCAGGGGGTTCTGGAATATTCTCTTGTTCTAATTGAATCAATATTAGGTCTTAGAAGGAGGCAGAAAAAAAAAACAAAAAATCAAAAACCAAACCAAAAAAAAAAAAAAAACCCTGCTATTTCAGATTTTTGCCACTTTTGCTTCTAAGCACACATG
>NW_006159508.1:768590-794988 GCF_000334495.1 Tupaia belangeri chinensis
AACAAAAAAAAAAAAAACCAAAACAAAAAAAAAAAAAAAAACCCTGCTATTTCAGATTAAAGTTTTAAGCATAAGGAAGAACTTGAGAAACTATGTGAAATGACAGAAATGTCTGGACGAAATGGTTCTGTCATCTTGGGGGTAAGATGAGGCCCAAGGCAGGAAGTATTGTACATTACTGAACAAAACCTGATATGAAGAATTCCTGAGAAAAGACAATTGGGATTCCATTATCTGAGATCCTAAGAGGAAATATTGTTCTAGTGACATGGAAGGAAGGCTCTTAAAACAAAATCCTGATACATTCAATGATAAATAGGAAGATATCAAAATTCAGTGAGACACTTTAACAAGGCATTCTAGAGCTAAAGACTTTTAGTTAGGGTTTCATTATCAGGCTGAATGGACTGGAGTTACTGCTAGATAGTACTGTGTGCTATTTGTACAATGGTTGATATATATATATAAATTACTTTAGTAAAGTCATGAGGGTTGGCTTGTCAAATTTCTACCTTCCTCAAATCTCTCAAGGATAACCAATTTGTCCTTGAGTGACAGAATCAAAATATTTTCAAGAAGACTTCAATGAGTAAAATAATGGGATGAGAAAAAGAAGGTAAAAGTTTCAAAAAAAAAAAAATGTAACACCTACACTTGGATTCAAAAATAACTTCCAGTGATGCGGAATTGGATCTCTCTGACCTATGAGAACGTCAGGTGAGTCAGATTTAAGTAGTCCTATACAGGAGGTGTCCTGTTTAACATTTTTATCCCTTTCAATTTCTGTGTCTCTGAGAGCCTATTCATCATTTTGTTATTAAATGCTATATCTAGTCTGAGAGTAACAACTGATGTGACATTGTCCATGTGAAATGCTCACATTCATAAAGTTCCACTTTGGACAGAATCACCTTGGAACTACAAGCTCTTGCATTTACACTAACAGTGGTTTAAGTTACTCTTGTCATAGTATTTTTATTATTAGAAAGTTTGTAAATACTTCCTTCTACATAACTTTGTCCAGCTCTTTGGTTTCAGAAGTTTGCTATACGCATCATATATTGGAAAATGTTGATATCTGCCCAACATATAAAATTCCATGCAGGATATATGATGTGAGCCATTAGAGGCATCTTCAATCTGAAGCTTCAGACAGGTCAGAAGTACTGTTTGATATTTATTACCCTTTATAAATCTGCATAGATAACTCCAAAAGGGTGAAAAGATATTTAGGGTCAAAAGAAAATGCTGTCAGAAAATATTTTGAACCTAAAAAATTAGATCTAGGATTGTGCTACATAATGCACTAAACATAAGTTGAGTACTGTTCTGAATTCGGGATTTAAGCTTTTCATTTATTTATTACTATTTTTGTTCATAGGGAACTTGGTAGTTCACTTCCATGGCAGGAATATTACACATTACCATATTGTTAATACTGAAACCTAAGTCCCTAAAGAGGGGTCAAATTGGTGTTGTGGTTTGGGGGAAGGGACTACTCTGTTCTCTCCCCCATGGCATTAGCTAATACTGCATTAGAATTCCAAGCTTGAACCATGGAACAGTCTTTGATGTTAACTCCTAGGTTTCTTTGAAGCCAGCGATTGTATCTTATTTATATTAGTACTGATTGTAGCACCTTTTGGAGTTCACTGCACAGCATCAGTGGGAACTGACCGGTGTCTACATGTGAACAATTACAGGTTTTCCATATGAATTTTCTTATAAGAAAACAGAACACACACATTGTTAATCTGTAATATGTTAAGTGTGTAAAATCAGCATGAGCACTCCATGTGCCACAGTCAAATGTTAATGCAGGTTATAACAGATGTGGGTTTGGTTTGATCTTTAAGGGAACTTGGGGGGAAAAAGGAATTTAAAAAATCTGTCTTACCATACAGGTATTTTCCTTCATTAAAAGCAAAAAAAAATTTAAAAAATTAAAATATAATAACATTTGGGAGACAGATAGTAACAATGAAATCATTTAGCATTAGACTTTAGAAATTCATACCTGTTATTGTGAAGCCACCTAAAAAGGAAAAAAATAAATAAATGTTAGGATTTAACTTACACTCTAAATAACAAATACTAGTGACATCAGACTGCCTGACAACCCACCCAAGCTATAAAAACTTACCAAATTACATTTACAACAAAGAAAAATATGAAAACATCTGTTCATAATGGAATAATTAATTATTCTTTTAAGATTATGGGCCTTAGTGCACAAACTTCATTCTTGTGCATACCTTAGATATCATCGATTTTTTAAAAGGTTATACTAAATTAAAAATGTAGTATAAATTATTTGACCTTAACAACAATGAGGCCAATGGCCCGAAACAACAATCTTGCTAGCAAATCAATAGAGATAAAAGACAAATCAGAGAGCAGCTCTATCTCCTGACAGAAAGGGAAAATAACCTAGAAAAATGGAAAGGAAATGCAAGAAATGAAGTGCTTACCAAGCTCATTCAATAACAGGGCTGTGAAAGAAACAGACAAAGACAAACACAGAATAAGAGACCAAATGAATAATGAAAGTAAGAGGAATATCAGCAGAAAGAAATCCAGGTAGATTTGATTAGCGTGGTAGGGAACCACTGTTAAAAAAATTGGTGCACCACGAGGAATGTGAAAATTTAGAAATATTTCTAAACAAACAATCCTAGCAGAATTTCTGCAAATGTGTGTGAAATACAAATATATATTTTCAAATACACACATACATAATTCACCTTGTATATCATTTCTGAAGATATTTCTACTATATATGTTCAGCTGTACATAATGCATTTATTTAGTTTACCAAGTATAGTAGAAACACTGTGTAAAGCTAATCCTTAGCTTGATTTGAGTGAGTCTTTCTCATTAAATATTGCCTGGGAGTTAATCCATATAACATATAAAAACTCCAAGTCACCCAGGATCTCAGGTGTTAATGCATTTTATTCAATGAGAACACATAAATCATCCTAGGAAATTTCCTTTTGATTGTCCTGCCTGGAAAGGGACTTTGGCCTAAGGTAAAGTTCTCTTATCTGGATGCTTTAATATTTGCCTGTTATTTTGTTTACCAAGAATTGCTTATTATTATTGTTTAATCCTGAAGTTTAAGATTTCGAGGAATTTATCGGTGATTGTGTCCCTGTGAGTTCTACACATTGTTAGATAACCAGAATGTTTCCAGTGGACATGTAACTCACTGAAACTAATGGCAGAAGGTGGAGGGACCATATATAATGTGTTTTTCATGTTATGTGCTTTAAACTCAGATTATACTATAGCACTTAATTTTAGTAAAAGCTACTTCAATAAATATATCAAATATATTACTTCCTGAGTTGTAGATGGACATATTACAATTGCATTTTTAGGTCTGGTTTCCCTGTTAATGGCAGTGGCATTAGAGGATAATTTCTAAAACAAGTCAGTAGTTTTATTTATAGTGACAAAAATCCCTTGGTGGGTATGAAATCAGATAGCGCTATCAAGAAATTTTAATTCGCTTTTATATGAGGGCATATTTTACTAAAATGGCAGCCGAAAGAGCCATAGCCAGGATGTTCTTCCTTGAGATAAAAGACAGTTCTTTGGAAGAATGCACTTAGAAGTAAGTGCTTTTTTCTATAGGTTAATGAGGCATTTTTGACCCCGTCTTTGTAAGAAATCAGTACAATTTTCTATAGTCTCTTTTTCTTCGATCTACTGCCTATGGTGCATAAAAAATTGGTTGCATTAAAATAGGTCCCAAATGCTTCTTTCTTCATCTCTCCAAAGGCTTGATCTTACCCAACTTGATTCAAAAATTGATTAAGTCAGGGACATACCCTATTTCTCCTGGTGGATTCTGACTCCAGAGAGTTCTCATAAATGTGGAATTCAGTGCTTCAAATGTTGGGTACATAAGAATTAATTCTATATAGTTTATTTACCCTCTATATGTAAAACTATATATTTCTTTCAAAGTGGTCCCTAGTCATCAGGATTACTTTTAAGATGGACACAAATACAGGATAATTACAGGTAACCCTAGTAATAATTCAGAATAAAATACTATTTATAGCTGACATAAAATTCCTGTCCTTCCTTATCAAACTATATAAAATAGGGATGAAATTTAAGAAAAAAAATCTGCTTCTTTGTCCAAATATGTTCTTTTTCTTCTAATTTTATTTTATAATTTATTTTTTACATTTACTTAAAATGTAAAGTCAGCAAAATCTAGTTATAAGGATACTGATATTTATCTTTTTATTTTACTATGTATGTTAAAAATTTAAAAATTCTTCTTTTTTTTAATATAGTTTTTTGCTATAGGGTGCATATGTTCACTGGAGAGAGACAGAGGGGAAGTGAAAAATCACCTCCTGGGGGGATGGCCACACCACAATACCTTCTCTTCCATTCTCCTCTCGAGATTGTGGACATGCATACACATGTACCTGGCTTGATTTTCAAGTGGCCAGAACTGCTGTTGGCCATGTTGAAGTCTAGGGCCTTAATCACTACACCAACTGTTGGCTTCCAAAATGAATAATTCTATAAGGATCAAAAGATATTGGTGCATAAGGCAGAGGTTTTGAGAGTGAGTTAAATTCCTACTAAAGGACCATACTCTTCTGACTAAAGAAAATTGATATAACTATGGTTTCATATATGTATGGTACTTTATAATGTCACATTTGATGATAGGAAAAATATCATGCCAAAATGAACATTAGAATATGGATAATATTACTATTTCGAGGCCTTTTTTCTCATCAATTTTTAAAAACTGGATTAAAGAAGTCTAATTATTTAATCCTTTTGAAATTTCCTAGTAGTTGCCATTAGACTCACCTACAACTGCTGATAGACATTCAGCAGGTTTTTTTTTTTTTTTTAATCAGTTTTATTGAGGTACGGCAGACAAGGTATTACGTAGTCTTATAATTAGCATTTTAGGGGATATTTAATAGCTGGGATGACATTTAGAATGAACCTTGGGTAGTGGAAAAGGAAACACATTTTTATGTCATTATTTCTGAATTACAGGTATCTCTTCCACATTTATTAAAACTGCTTGCAATCAAGGTTAGTTGGCATGTCCTGAGAAAAGCAGGCACAGCTTGGTGCACTTCTGTATTAGGAGAGGGAAATGAAACTGCTAAAGCTTTGAAGGCAATAAAGTACAGTAATCAGAAGCCAAAGAAGAGGAGAGAGTTAAGTGTGAGAGTAGGGAGACATGGAGAGAAGAGTATAATTTCTCGCTGGTATGTCTTTGTATACTCTCACACCTTTCATTCCTCTTCTCATCCATTTTGGTTCCTCAAGCACAAGGGAGAAACTGCACTCTTTCTCATATTCCTCACGGTCAAATATTCTAATGGTAATGATCTTCCTGTGGGAACACAAGACAAAGGCAAAACAAATGGTTGGAGTCACACGCTCATGCTCTGGTGTCCACGAAGCAGAATGTCACCGTGATGTTATGGAGGGAGAATTGGCAGCACATGGACCCCCTGAAGTATGTAAAAGGGCATCTTGGATATTCTCAGCTGGCCCTCAGTAAGTTTTCTTGGCTAATTTCTCTCTCACACAAATTTTTCCTGTTTTGGTTAGCAGTCAGTAGGTACCCCAAATAAGGAAGGCAAAAAATGGCTTCATTTTGGCATTGCACCAACTTTTCTCCAAATGAAGGCTTGATCGTACAGCAGACCTGTGCAGAGGGACCAAAGCTGGCTGAGGTGGACACTATCGCATGCCCTGTTACATAGGTGGAGGGATGTGTGCACTATAAGTCATGTTCTCGAGTGTTCAGGCATCCAGGGGTGGCACAGGCCAGCAGAAGCTGTTGAGCTCAGCCCTGGGGCAGCTCCCCCACCTTTCTTCTCACTCATCTCCACCAGGCGGGGCTCTCCAATCTCAAGGAAGAAGGTCTTGTTTTTCTCATACTCCTCATCATCAATTACCTTGACTGATATTGTTTTGCTGAAACAGAGAAGAATAGATATTGACGAACAAGGGGAAGAGGAAGAGAAGAGAAGGAACATAGAGAAGAAGAAAGCAAGGTTAACAAATTGCACTTGTAGACAATCAACAACTGAGAACTTCTGTACTGTGAGATTTTCCTTCAGGAATGGGTATCAGATAGGTCTGAAATGTTGGAGAGGTCACCTCAAGCATCATTTCTCAGTTTAAGATGATAGAAATATTTTGGACAACATACCACACTCAGTATTAATAGGTTTGTCAACATCATGGGAAAGAAAGGCAGAAAAACAGATTGCAGTAATAAGAGAAGAAAGACATGTTTATTTAGTCAATACCTTAACCATTGGGAAGTTTGAACTGTGCCCTGGAATTCACTCTTATAGAAAAAAAATCAATAAGTGACATTAAAATAGATATTCAGAGAGGTTATCTCTGAGTGATAGGCTTGTGGGTCTAGTTTTCCTTCATTGGACCTTATTGTATCTCCAAACATAATGTTTTTTTCATCATAAAATGTTATTAAACTAATAAAGTAATAAGGGCATTGCAAAAGAAAATATAAGCATTTTATCTTACCCCACCCAATGTCCTAGAATCAAATTCTTAAACAAGTTCATCATATTTTTCACCTAGACCACAACAGGAAGTCGATCATGTTTTGTTTGCCTTTCTAAAGATGAAGCTGTGGCCTCACAACATCTGTTTTGAAAGCGGGATGGCAGGCGGGGGGGAGTCATGACGTGGTAGTTATTTTCATCTCTCCTGAAGTTGAGTTTTAACTTTAACTAAATCTGCTATTTGCACTACTTTCAAATTCTACTGACATCAACACATTTCAATAAGAATTCTTCTTGTAATCCAACCTTGAGCAGATTTTGCCCTGTGGTTCTATGGCTGTGAGTGACTGACAAGCAGGTAGGACAAATGCAAATATTATGCAAATCCCACCTTTCTGTAAGCAGCTTGATGACTCTGAAAATAAATCAATCTAATGTTACTTTGTAATTAATAATGGCTTAAATACTTCATATATCACAACTAATTCAGAAGCCCCTAAACACTGATTTGTCCTTGAAAATTTTTTTAACAATAATATTGGTCAAGAACATTTCTGGTTCAAGTTTCTGAAACAATGAATTTGTGGACAAAATGTTTTAATAGCATGGGCATTATTTAATTTTGGTGGATTTTTCTAGTTACTTAGGAAGGAAATTTGTTTATAATCTTGTTTTTATTTAATACAATTTTTAAAGGAATTGTTATTTTATTTAACTTTATTTATTTATTTATATTTTAATTTGAATAGAGAGGGACAAAGAGAGAAGGTGAGAAAGCAAGCCTCCAGGTCTGGGACTCGAACTGCAGTCGGCCAGTGGGAGTCCAGTGCCCTTTACCACCACACCACCTGCCTACCCCTATAATCTTGCTTTTATTTTATTGGGTAAAATAAACAAGTTTCATGCAGACATGTGCCTGCTAAAGAGCATGTCTTCTTCCCTGGTACATAGAGACATAGGTAAAAGCTACTTTTAATTCTCTGAATTTTCTAGTCCCTAATGGCAATAGTCTTGGCTTCTTGGCTTATCAGTGTTGTAGTGAGATCAACTGAGTAGTTCTGGTCTTTCAAGACCCATACTGCATTCTCTGTTCCTCAGCTAAAGAACATCTCTGCATGATGCTCACATCCCAGTTTCTCTCTTAAAAAATTGTAGCTTATGAAAGTGCCTCTTCTATCTCAGCTCTGTCCTCAAAGACTGAAATACTAACACTGAATGAACAGCTATAAATTACTACAGTAACAATAATTTTTTAGAGTAGTTAGATATTTTACAAAACTACCAACAGCATGACAAAATCCAATTACATGTATATAATGAACGGTTCCTGCCTAATTTTTTAGAACTATTTTATTAAATTCATTTACTTACTAAGTATGTATGTATATATGTGTGTGTGAGTATGTGTGTGTATATATATTTATATATATTTATTTATGTAAACAAAACTAAAAAATAGCCTATCTTTTTTTTCCTGACTAAACCAGAATATTTAATTTTTTCATTAATATCCAAAATATTAGAATAAGCACAAGAGGACAACAAGAATGATGACATATGCACTTTCAATTTCAGAACTCAATTTGAGGTTACTCATAAGATCAAATTCACCCTATAAAGAACTACCAAATGTCTCTTCTTATCCATCAAAACCTACGTGTTATGGGTTTTAAGTATGAGTTTCTATCTTACAGTCTTGAAATCTTAAACTACAGTTGTATATCGCTATTAAAACAATTAGCATATTGAGACCAAGGGTGAGAAAGTGTTGGTGGGCCTTAGAAGGGCCATGCTACCATCCCCTGTTCCTGATGGCCCCACATTCATTATCGCGGCACTTCATTGCAGAGCATACACCTCAACTAGAACCCTCCCACCATGAAACAGTCATTGTTACAATATTCTTGTTTATATGTCTCCATTTTATATTCCCAACTCAGCCTACATCTCATTAGAGAGAGACAGAGACAGAGGGAGAGAGGGAAAGTCAGAAGTCACAACCCAGGTTATGGCCTCGCTGCAATCCCTTCTTGTCCATTCTCCTCTGCGGATATGGGCATGCATGCACCATGACATGCGTTGCATTTTTTTCAGGCTACTGAGTCCTGGATTCAAACTGCACAGTTGGCCATGGGGACTCAGCCACCCTAACTTCCATGCCATCTCCTGGTCCTAGAGTAACATTAATAGAGTGAATGTCCCTGTAGGAGAGGTACCTGTTTCATGCCCACAGTGAAATGTGACAACTTACTCACAAATAAATAGGAGCAAGCCAACAACATATTTTTTCTTATCCTTGGTGAATACCTAGAATTTACTCTTCTATTGCTATAATTGCTTTTGTCCCCCTATACTCTGAATAGCTGATGAGTGTGAGAAATATGCAACATCTCCACACAATTTGTTTGTATGACGCAATAAGCATTTGTAATTTATCATTGGCATATCATTATTACTAGGCTCATAACCTTAGAAAATATGTTAGTACCTGATAACTGTGATACTAGCAAATCAAAGCCGAAGAAAAGATAAAAATACTTTGTAGGTGCCTAGCAGAGACATCTAAAATAGATGAAATTTGCATAATGGCATATCATTTCAAAGTCATTAGTAATAGAATCAATAATGCCCCGACAGGAGAAGTCATTAAATTATATATTGATTTAATTCTTCTTGCACAGTAAAGCAATTAATAGAAAATTTGATTATTAACGGACATTTCTGTCAATCTCAAGTAGTAGGATAAAATTAGTCTTTGTGAGTTATCCCTCTAATTTCAGAGAGGCAAAAATCAGAGGGCATTACTAATGTTCACTTTTTGCTTCAGAATAGGGCCCTTTCTCCCTCTAGAAAAGGTAGTAAAGGTGAAATTAACCAATGTAATTTTTATTTTTTTGAGAGGTTTTCACTATAGGGCGCATGCACTTGCCAGAAAAAGAGAGAGAGAGAGAGAGAGAGAGAGAGAGAGAGAGAAAGCGAGAAAACACCCCAGGGGGGGGGGACACGCTGCAATTCCTTCTCCTCCAGTCTCCTCTCAGGATCTTGGGTACGCACGCACATGCGCCCAGCGCGAGTTTAAGCCACCGGGTCCGGGACTCAAACTGCAGTCAGCTACGTGGGAGTTCAGCGACATAGCCATTACGCTAACTGCTGGTCCCCAGTGTAATATTTAAGAGTACACATTCTTGAGATGCTTTCTCACGTTCCAGAAAAAGAATGTATACTGTAAAGACATGTAATTAAGTGTAAATAAATTTAAAAATAATAAATAAATAAATAAGTGAAAAAGCCCGCTAACACTTCGTCTAAGGGAGATTCCAGGAGGTGGGATTGGTCTGAAGACTTCAGTGACATTGACTTGGAAATCAGCAGATGAATGCCCTTCCTCCTCACAGATCTACTGTACAAGAAAAATGTGAAGGACCGAAAAGAGCACAAAGCTCCTCCAATCAGCCTCATTGCCACATCAATCTCATTATCATAGGGTGTTGGCATTGTCACAACAACTCCATCTTTCTGAGAATAAAAATCCACATTGGTTGTCTTGTTCTGTTTCCTAATCAAATAACTATTATTACTTTCAATTGACAGGTTAACAAAAACAAGTCTGGAGCACCTTGAGTGGATGTGGCCTTTCATTCAAATCAACTCTTGCACTGTTATTGCAGTGATAAGGAGCAAATAGAAAAACTGGTGTCATGTAATAATTTTCAACTATTGTAATTCCTATAAAGAAGATAAGGATAACTTGCTTGGCTTTTTATATATCATTTAAGTTAAATGGAATTTTTAAAAAAGGTTGAATAGTATACTATAAAAATTATGCTTTCTGGAAGTTAGCAAAGCAGTTACAAATCTTAAGAGATAACATTAAAATATTTCTTGATATGGCAAAACATTTAATGGAAGTACATTTTGGTTCTACATTTAGAAAAGAAAAGTTGATTAAAAAATGGTCAGTTTATCTAGTGGAAAACTACAGATCATTCTTTTTTATTTTTTTCAACGTCTTTCATGAGATGACACCAAACAAACATCTCTATTTTTCAGTCTCTTTTTCTTAACTGACGAGTCTCAAAGGACTGAATACCTTCCAATAGTTGAACAAGGAGTCCTTCTACATGGTTGTGACTCAGGCAGACAGCAGGAAAAGAAAGAGGTGGCCTTATTAATGGGAGCCGAAAAAGAAAATCTTTTCAAAATACATTTTAGTGTTTTATTGTTAAGCCGAAGGGGTATCAAAGTTCCTTTTTCTTTTTCTTTTTTTTTTTGGGGGGGGGGAGAGAATTTTGCTACAGGGCGCATGCGCTCGCCAGACAGACAGAGAGACAGAAAACGAGAAATCACCCTCCAGGGGGGATGGCCATGCCACAATCCCTTCTCCTCCATTCTCCTCTCGGGATTTTGGGCACGCATGCACACGTGCCCGGCATGAGTTTAAGCCACCGGGTCCGAGACTTAAACCGTGGTCAAATACGTGGGAGTCCAGCGACATAGTCATTACATTAACTGCTGGTCCCGTCCCTTTTTCAATTTAAGCCTCAATTTGTTCTTCCGTGGTGTCTTTTTCGAAGACTGCCCTTGATGTGGGGGGAAGATGAGGAAAAGATGAGTTGGAGAGTTAGAGAGAAGAGGCTCCTCCTTTTTAAATTCTCACACAAAAGGCTGCAGTAAGGCTATCACCTAGTGTATTTGGATGCTACAAATGGCTTTTTATTTATTTATTATTTTTATGATTTACAGACTCCTTAAGTCTACTCAGAGGTCAGTGAAGTGATGGGCATTTTGTATTTCTTTATTCATGGATCTTTGTAACAACCCTAGAAGTAATTCCTACTGCCTACAATTTAGAGGGAAAACAATGACTCTCAGAGAATTAGTAACCTCCAAGGTCACAAAGTGAGTCTCCTGTGACTAGCTCTAAAGACCAGTTCCTTGCAATTACATGACCCACAGCCAACCACCAGGTTCCTTATTCATTCAATTGTGGAGTATTTTTATGACCACTTTCATGGATCTGTATCATTATTTTAAATTAATATAGAGGTTTATTGTTTTATCGTTACATTAACAAAGGCTCCTGTATGAACAATGATAGAAATCAATTTTATTTTTTCAAAGGACTGCAGCACATACTGTATTCTGTGATGACTGCCATAAAAAGTAAAATCCTTGCAGAGATAAAGCTTTAATTGAAAAGTGCCATGCACATATGGGGGCTCACTGACTCTGATGACTTCCAGCTGCCGACCAACAACCCCACCCTGTGTGGAGTCCCTGTTACAGATGCAGAATCTCAGGCCCCATCCTGGACTCACAAAATCAGAATCTTCATTTTAACAAAATCTCTAGATGAGTCATATGCATGCGAAAATACCAGGGACACAGATCTGGAGAACACAACTATTGAGTTGACTATAAATTAAGAGGTTGATTAATAGTTGGACTTACGTTTTGGGCCTAGCTGCATATTAGAATCACCTAGAGAGTACTACAAACTATAAATGCCTAAACCCACTCCACATTAGTTAAATCAAACTTTCTGGTGGCGGGGGGTGGTGGGGGTGCAGCATAAATACAGCTTTCAAAGTTTTCCAGGTGATTTTAACATGCAGTTAGGGCTAGGAACTAGCTAACAGAAAACCTAAATGTATGGCCTGATCTTTAGAAGAATGCATTACATTTAAAAATAATGATGAGATGTTTATAGGTAAACTATATTTCAGACCTAATTAGCAATCTAGGTTGAAATATGGAAGAAACATTTTGCTCTGCCCTTCTCTGGCGTTCTTTTCTGATTATATAATGTACTTAAAGTTGTTTTCTCTTCTCAGGAAATGCCAGTCTTAGCTTGCAACCTTAATAGTATAGGTGAGGAAACACCTTTAGCATTCAGATAGTGGAGTTAACACTCATGCAGAGTGCTTTCCGTCTCAAAAAGTGATAGGAACTCTGGTGATATGTTTTTAAACAGCAGAGATTATAATGGAATCAACAAACTCAGAGCTTCAATTGCCGTGGAAGACTGTAATGCATATTGTCCCCAACCAATCAGAGAGCCTGTGTGCTATGCCAGTGAAAGGCTCTATTGGTAGAACTGAAACCTTTCCACATGTAAGCCACCACACTCCCAGGCTTAAAAAAGAAGTTACCCAGAACTGACCACATATAAACCTGCAACCCTGGGGAGACTTGAGCCTGGTGTGAGCAGTTCTCCTCTCATGAGTCCATACTCGAGGCCTGGGAGTAACTTTGAAACTTTTGGGACATTGGCCTGTACACTGTGCATTTTGCTAAGTTATATCTCCTTAGCTTGATACCACCTCATCAAGAGCTGAACGTTTTGGTAGAGGAGTCAAGTACCTTAAGTTACCTACCCATAACTTCTCTGACCTGGGAGACACAGCCTTACAATAGGAACACACCTGGGAACTAAGGGTGAAATCTCCTCTTACAATACTACAGAATCTGCTCCAACGAATAGAAAAAAGTGACTACTACATCAGATGACCAAAAACCAGCACAGATCTTGAAACACGAGAAACCAGGGAATAACTCTTCCCCAAGTGAGCAAAGTAGACCCTCACCAGCAATGGAGAGCACAGAAAAATACATAGAAATGTCAGAAAAAGAATTCCAAATATTCATAGAGACAAAACTCAATGAGATGCAAGAGAAAACAGACAATCAGTTCCAGGAAATGATAAAATGATTTCAGAACAAGAAAGAGGAATTTCGTAAAGAAGTAGATACCCTAAAAAAGAATCAAACAGAACTTCTGGAAATGAAGAATACAAGAAGTTAAAATCTCCCTAGAAAGCACTAACAGCATACTGGTCCCAAGCAGAAGAAAGAATTTCTGGTCTTGAAGATAAAGTCTCTGACATAGACCATATCACCAGAAAGAATGAAAAAAATAACCAAAAACCTACCATGTGACCCAGTAGTTCCACTCTTAGGCATTTACTCAAAGGATAGAAAACTCTCAGTTGGAAAAAACACTTGCACATCCATGTTTATTACAGCAATTTTTTGTTTGTTTGTTACAATTGCTAGCACAGGGAATCAACCCACATGCCCAAGACTAGACCACCGGATTTAAAAAACTGTGGCACACGTACTCTATGGACTACTCTTCAGCCATAAAAAACCCACAATGGGACCCTGACATTTGATACAAAGTGGACAAATATGGAAGACAACCCTAAGCAAAGCAGGTCAGACTATGAAAAACAGGCATCGTATGTCCCCACTCAATATAAACTGATAATCTGTGCTCTATAGCAGAAATTGAAAGTTTGGAAGATATAGTAGCAGGGAGAACAATAGTAGGTACTAGAGATAGTAAGGATAGGAGTAATACAGAGGTGAGTAATGGAGGGAGGGAAAGTAGGAGGGGAAGGGGGAAGAAAAAAGTACGTTTAATTGACAAAAAATAAAAAGCTATTTGCTAATAATAATGTATATAGTAATGTCTTTGTCTTGACTGATATGCATGGTATTTATGCTGGAGAAAGTAATGTACATTATAAAGATACATGTGATTAAATATAAATTAAAATAATTTTTTTTTAAAAAAGAGAAAATGATGTTTATTCTAATATCCTTGATTTGATCATTATACACTGAATGTATGTATGCTTTGAAAAACCATGCTCTATGCCATAAAGATGTGTAACAATTAAATGTAAGTGAGAAATTGTAAAATAAAGTAAAAAAAAGGTAGTTAACAAAATAATAAACCTGGCAACTTCTCTGACCACAGAGTGATGCTATTGTCTAAGATGAGTTTGAAAGTCGATCCACAGGATCCCTGATATTAACAATTTCAAAGTAAACTCCAACAATAAGCTAACCAAAATTTGGCAAAAGATCTAAATAGACATTTCTCCAAAGAAGATAAACAAATGGTCAATGATTCCATGAAAAGATGTTCTACCTCATTAGCAATAGAGAAATGCAAATCAAGGTCACAATGCGATGTCAAATCAAACCCACTGGGTTGACTATGATTAAAAGAAAAATAAGTGTTGTGAGAAAACAGAGAAATTGGAGCTTTTATACATTGCTTATAAAATGCTGCAGTCACTTTGGAAAGGTGTTAAAAGTTTAAAAATAGAGTTACAATAACCCACAATTTTATTTTCTAGGTATAGGCCAAAGAGCATAAAGGCGTGTCCTCATAATAGCCAAAGAGTGGAAGCAGCCTGTATGTCCATCACCTGATGAACATATAGACAAAATCTGGTTTATCCAGACAATGGAATATTACTTAGCAATTAGAAGGACAATGTATCGATACATGGAAAAACCCTGAAAATGTTATGCTAAGTGAAAGGAGACGTATTTCCCTTTAAATAGGAAGTCCAGACGAAAGCAAATCCAGAGACAGAAAGTATATAAGTGGTTGCTTAGAGCTAGGAATTTGGGGATAAATAGTGGGACAACTGTGACTAATAATGGGTATGGAATTTAATTTTGGGGTACTGAAAATGCTTTAAAACTGTAGTGATGTTTTTTGTTGTTTTTGTTTTTGTTTTTTTAGAGGTATTTGCTAAAAGGCATGTATGTTTACTGGAGAGAAAGAGACAGAAAGCAAGACACCCCCCCCCCGGCAGGGGGGTGGGCACTCCACAATCTCCTCCTCCATTTTATTCTTATGATTTTGGGCATGCACACACATGTGCCTAGCCTGAGTTTTAAGCCTCTGGGTCTGGAACACAAACCACGTGGGAGTCCAGCACTTTAACCACTATACCACCTGCTATTTCCAAAGACAGCACAATTTTGAGAACATACTAAAACCTACTGAATTTTATATTTTAAATGAGTGAATCCTTTACAATGTAAGTTATATCTCAATAATGCTGTTATTAAAACAAACAAACAAACAAACAATATTTACCTGTTGAAATATCCATTTTGTAAGCCAAATAATGTGATTGAATGTATAAAAGAAAATGAAATAAAAAAAAAAGATTTACACTAAAAACTACAAAAGAAGGAAAGAAACAAACAAACCAAACAAACTTTAGGATATACCAGTCTTTAGAAAGACTGTTTTCTTGGGTGAGAAAAGCTTGTGAGAATGTGGAGTTTTCAATAAAGAATTTCAAGGTTTGCTAGTATGCCAAACAGAAAACTGGGATGCTGCGTGCTATGAGACAGTGAAACCATTTGCGTCAAAGCTAAGGGCCATGGCTGTGTCTGTCAGTTTCACTGCTCCTCAATCCACCCCTTTCCTCAAGATTTCTCACGGAATGCTGGCTGCCTCCTCTAGGATCAAGGGCTATTGCTGTCGTACTTTGACAAGCTAAGCATTTCTGCTGGCTGTTACCTCAGGACTGGCTTTTTTGGATTGTTTCTTTTCCCTAAAGTATGAAGTATGAAAATGTCAGAAACAGCATTCCCTTCATGGCATTTATTTAAAAAGGAAAGGAAAGGACTATAATCATAGGTTATGCCTGCTGCCCTTGCAAAGTCAATAGCTCTCTTCACATCACCTCAGGCTTTCTCTAGCTCCCTTGTTGGCATTTGCTTCTTTCTACCTTCAAAGAATGCTAAGCTGACTTGCTGTGGGTTGTCTTTGTGTTACTTGGTTAAAATTTCTGGTGCATTTTTATATTTTTTCTCGTCTTTTAAGAACTGACTTGTTGAGTTGCTTGATGATTTGGAATTATGGAAAGAAAGGGACAGAGAAGACCTGTGTGTGTGTGTGTGTGTGTGTGTGTGTGTGTGTGTGTGTCTGTATTTGTTGTTTGGTTGTTTGTTATTTTCTGTAAGTGGCTCAAATCAATTGCCTCCTCTGGTAAACATTCCAAACAGAATTAGAACAGGCTTAGATTCACAATATCTTTCTAATATTTACACATCATCTTTAGATTATTGGTGAGAAGCTTTTAGGGGCATGGATTCACTTGGGAATTTGCTCAATATCCCATACTGAAATAGTCAAAGAAAACAGACTCGGTCATGATTTACATCTCTTGTTTCCCTTGTTGAATGACAAGAGTACTAAACTGGGACTCAAATTACCTGGGTTCATAACTTGGTTCTGCCACTTTCTAGCTTTGGCATGTGGGTCAGTTCTGGCATCTCTAAACATCAACGTTATAACCTATCAAATGAAGATTATTAAACTGTGATTATAATGTTCACTCACAGTGCTGTGATGATCAAAGAACTGGTGTCATCACTTACCAAATGTGCATAATAAAACTTTACGGTTTGTTGTAAAGATCAAGTATGCTAAGGTGTAGGAAATTATTTTGTAAAATGTTAGGTACTGTAGTTCTTTTTTTGAGAGGTTGTTGCTATAGGGTGCATTGTGCTCACCAGAAGAACAGAAAGAGACAGAGAGACAGAAAGCAAGAAATCACTTCCCAGGGGGACTGGCCATGCCGCAATCCCTTCTCCTCCATTCTCCTCTCAGGATCTTGGGCACTCATGCGCATGCGCCTGGCGTGAGTTTAAGTCACCAGCTCCGAGACTCGAACTGCGGTCAGCTACACGAGAGTCCAGTGACATAACCGTTATGCCAACTGCTGGTCCTTGTACTGTGGTTATTATTAGTTGATAAGGAGTGACTTAATATGCAATTCTTCTTTGTCTGTTTACCTACTCACCAAAATGGGGGGGTGGCTGATGATGAAGGTGGGAGGGGGGGCGGAGTCAGGAAAAATTTAGTGGTAGTAATGTGTAATGCCTTTAAATCCACTCATATATAACTCTGTATTACATGCTACATAATGGAGTGTCTGCGTATAGAACCCTAAACGCAAAGAAGCAAGGGACACAAGAGCTATTAGCTTCCAGCCCTAGCTCTGCCAGGTTCTTACTCACCACTAGCTGCCACCCAGAAGGGTTCTGAAGTCATACTTCTCTGCCTCACAAACAGTGATGGTGTTATTCTGTAATTTAAATAGGCTCCACAGATGAGAGTTGCTAAAGTAGCTAAACCAAAGTAATTCTCCAGGAGGCCTTGTCATCCATGCCCTGATCTCTTTGCATTATCAAGTGGTAATTGAAATCTTTGCTTCAAGCAGAGCAAGGGACAGAGATAGCTAAAATCCTGCTGTTCCCAGGGAGACCAGGGGAGTTTTAGAGAGCATTGGAGTGGGGTTTTCCAATATAACCTTGTCCTATTTATTTTCCTCTGCTCACTTTTGAAATTGAATGTCAACTGATTCAGTTTTTTCAAATGCAAAATAAAAACAGATGTAATTCTTCTTTAGGCTCTCTCCTCTTAGAAATCAATGGTCAGCTTTAATCTTAAAAGAGAAACCTATGAAATGCCTTCCTAGAAGACATGCTGGTTAACTACTTTGAAAGAGATACTGCAAGGTTCTAGAGTTATTGTTCTAATACATAATGTTCTGGGCATACAAGTATCACCCTAAGGTTCTATCCTTTTATGGCAGTTATCGAGAAAATCATATGAGTAAAGTTTATTAAGATAAAATGAATTGAGTATATTAGAAATTGACCATAATTTTGTAATATATAAAATTTATATCTTACCATTGCCTCACTAGTCTGCAATCAATATACTTCACTCTTTTTTTTTTTTTTTTTGTTAAGAGAGATTTTTTGCTATAGGGTACATGAGTTCACCATAGAGATAGAGAAAGACAGAGAGATAGAAAACAAGAAATCACCCTCCTGGGGGTACGGCCACACCACAATCCTTTCTCCTCCAGTCTCCTCTCAGGATTTTTGAGCATGCATGTACATGCCTGGAGTTGAGTTTCAAGCTATTGGGTCTGGGACTCAAACCAAGGCTCGCCACATGTGAATCCAGTGACATAACCACTACGCCATCTGCTGGATCCAATACACTTCATTCTTAAAGAAAGTAAAATTGTAAGAATCCAGGTTTGTTACCCAAATGTGCATGCTGAGACAATTTATCCATTCAGTGGAAAATAAAGTAGATCAATCAATGGGTACCATGTTGAAATATGTCAAAGTAGATTTTGTTCTATTTTATTATTTAACAATAGTGGCATTGCACAAATTCTATGAGGAAGCACTTTTAAGAAAATGATGAAGGATCGTCAGCATCTTAAAACTTATACCATATATTATTAAAACTATTGGGTTGTTGGAAAAATCACTGGAAAAATACATCATGACTTTCTGACAACTCAATACATATCTGTCTACAACATGAGATCTTAACTATACTCTCTGGATGGAGCTTCTTATTAAAAAAAATTTAACAAATTCTTCCAAGTTGAGGATAATGTTAAGAGTATTTTGGGGTGGGACCAGCAGTTAGTGTAATGACTATGTCGCTGGACTCCCACGTAGTCGACCGCGGTTCATGTCTCGGACCTGGTGACAAACTCACGCCGGGCACGTGTGCATGAGTGCCCAAGATCCTGAGAGGAGAATGGAGGAGAAGGAATTGTGGCGTGGCCATTTGCCCTGGGGGGTGATTTCTTGCCTTCTATCTCTCTCTCTCTGTCTGGCGAGCGCATGTGCCTTATAGGCAAAAAACCAAAAAAACCAAAAAAACAAAAAAACAAAAAAAAAACCTCTTACAAAAAAAAAGAGTAATTTGGGGCAAAGAGCATCTTTTCTATAAATTAAACACACACACATCTTTGGTTCAGTTTTAGAAAATAGTATCAATCTTTAATTTGCCACTGCCTTTTAAAAGAATTTATAATTACAAAAAATAGATGCTGCTGGATTTTAAAGAGACTGTTGGTCCTCCCCCCACCTTTTTTTTCCCAAGAGATTTCATTTTGAACATTTTAAACATTCCTGGATGGTCATTTGAGTCTTCCAGAGATTATTTCTACCTTTGGTCTTTCCTCCTTTGTCCAGTTTCTTTGTTCACTGAGCAGGAAAACGTGGAAGGATTTCCCTCCTGGAATGCAACATGACAGCAGCTAGAATGTGCTGAAAGCATCTCTGTCAGGCCAGCTTTCAAAACAGAATACCAGGAAATAAGTAGGGCTTTGTTAAATTTCTAAATTTGTATTGCTTTTCTCTCTCTTTTCATTCCTCCTCTCTCTGTGTGCCTTCATATAAAATGTTCTTTTTTTTTTTTTTATTTGCCAGAGAGACAGAAAGTGAGAAATCACCCCCTGAAGGGATAGCCACATAGCAATCCCTTCTCCTACATTCTCTTCTTGGGATTTTTTGGTATGGATTCACACACACTTGGTGTGAGTTTCATGCCACTACATCTGGGACTCGAACCATGGTCAACTACTTGAGAGTCCAGCACCTTAACCACTATGCCACCTGTTGGCCCCCATATAAAATATTCTTAAATACCATATATTTTTTTGAACATAGCTAAAATAAGGCACTAATTAGGAAACTGATTCTGATGTTAAAACTTGACATTTCTATTCCATATCTAATATTCAATGTTATTTTACATTAGATTAAGCAACCAATACTTACGTCTTCATAGTATACATTCTATAAATATCTCTGGATTTTAGTTTTGCATTTCATAATGGGGAAGCCTATGACTTATAAAAAACAATTAATAAAAATATTGACTACTTAGCAAGTAAAGTAGAAGTTTCAAAAGGCAAGTTGGGCTCAATTTTGTTACTCTTGAAGGTGGCCTAGAGGAGCTCTTGGGGAAGTATATTAGTTTATTCCAATGTTAACCTATTTCTATAAGCAACATAATTATTAAGGATAATCACAATAATGTGACCATAGCTCAAGTGGTTCCATATCATTGGTAGAGGGAAACCAAAAATACTTTCTTAGGAAGGAACTCAGGTTGCAAAATTCTCCCTGTGCCATTTACTACCTGTACCTCTGTTAGTTACTGACTCTTGCTAAGATTCAAATTTGTGTTCTATAGAGTGGTTATGGTAATAATATTTATTTCATCTGAGTGCTGCAACTACTAATTGCAATAATATGTATAAAATGCTGAACACAGAGCCCAGTCCATATAAGAGCTGAATGAATATTACCTATTTCTATTATATCTATGAAAAAATATTGTGTCAAGTTAAACACTGGGACTTTTGAGTGGGGCTGCCTGTGACTATGTAAGTGACATAATCTATGTCTCAGCTTCTTCATCTGTAAAAATGAAATAATATATCTGTATTGTAAGGCTGATGAGGAGATAAGGAGATCACGTGGGAACATGGAATGGGAACTGGCACAGAATAAGCACTCATAAGTGATGGTTACTGTAATTATTAATATAGAGAGCAAAGAGGAAACAGGGTTCAGTTTTAGAAAATAGTATCAATCTTTAATTTGCCACTGCCTTTTAAAAGAATTTATAATTACAAAAAATAGATGCTGCTGGATTTTAAAGAGACTGTTGGTCCTCCCCCCACCTTTTTTTTCCCAAGAGATTTCATTTTGAACATTTTAAACATTCCTGGATGGTCATTTGAGTCTTCCAGAGATTATTTCTACCTTTGGTCTTTCCTCCTTTGTCCAGTTTCTTTGTTCACTGAGCAGGAAAACGTGGAAGGATTTCCCTCCTGGAATGCAACATGACAGCAGCTAGAATGTGCTGAAAGCATCTCTGTCAGGCCAGCTTTCAAAACAGAATACCAGGAAATAAGTAGGGCTTTGTTAAATTTCTAAATTTGTATTGCTTTTCTCTCTCTTTTCATTCCTCCTCTCTCTGTGTGCCTTCATATAAAATGTTCTTTTTTTTTTTTTTATTTGCCAGAGAGACAGAAAGTGAGAAATCACCCCCTGAAGGGATAGCCACATAGCAATCCCTTCTCCTACATTCTCTTCTTGGGATTTTTTGGTATGGATTCACACACACTTGGTGTGAGTTTCATGCCACTACATCTGGGACTCGAACCATGGTCAACTACTTGAGAGTCCAGCACCTTAACCACTATGCCACCTGTTGGCCCCCATATAAAATATTCTTAAATACCATATATTTTTTTGAACATAGCTAAAATAAGGCACTAATTAGGAAACTGATTCTGATGTTAAAACTTGACATTTCTATTCCATATCTAATATTCAATGTTATTTTACATTAGATTAAGCAACCAATACTTACGTCTTCATAGTATACATTCTATAAATATCTCTGGATTTTAGTTTTGCATTTCATAATGGGGAAGCCTATGACTTATAAAAAACAATTAATAAAAATATTGACTACTTAGCAAGTGAAGTAGAAGTTTCAAAAGGCAAGTTGGGCTCAATTTTGTTACTCTTGAAGGTGGCCTAGAGGAGCTCTTGGGGAAGTATATTAGTTTATTCCAATGTTAACCTATTTCTATAAGCAACATAATTATTAAGGATAATCACAATAATGTGACCATAGCTCAAGTGGTTCCATATCATTGGTAGAGGGAAACCAAAAATACTTTCTTAGGAAGGAACTCAGGTTGCAAAATTCTCCCTGTGCCATTTACTACCTGTACCTCTGTTAGTTACTGACTCTTGCTAAGATTCAAATTTGTGTTCTATAGAGTGGTTATGGTAATAATATTTATTTCATCTGAGTGCTGCAACTACTAATTGCAATAATATGTATAAAATGCTGAACACAGAGCCCAGTCCATATAAGAGCTGAATGAATATTACCTATTTCTATTATATCTATGAAAAAATATTGTGTCAAGTTAAACACTGGGACTTTTGAGTGGGGCTGCCTGTGACTATGTAAGTGACATAATCTATGTCTCAGCTTCTTCATCTGTAAAAATGAAATAATATATCTGTATTGTAAGGCTGATGAGGAGATAAGGAGATCACGTGGGAACATGGAATGGGAACTGGCACAGAATAAGCACTCATAAGTGATGGTTACTGTAATTATTAATATAGAGAGCAAAGAGGAAACAGAATAGAAACTAAAGTATTTCACTAAAGCTAATTTACTAATATCAAGGATTAGTCTCTAGAAGTTGATGACGTAGTTTCTTGTTTTGTTTCTTTTTTAAGAGAGATTTCTGCTATTAGGGTACCTGTACTCATTAGAGAGACTGAGAGACAGAGACAGAAAGTGAGAAATCACTCCCTAGGGAGGATGACTATGTTGCAGTCCCCTCTCCTACACTCTCCTCTCAGGATTCTGGGCACTCATGCACATGCACCCAGCGTGAGTTTTAAGCCACTGGGTCTACTACCTGGGGGTCCAGCAATGTTACCATTAAGCCATCTGCTGGCCCCAAGATTTTTTCTTTTTTAAAATAAAATATTTTGGTGCATATGTTTGGGTTTTGGTTTCCTTGATAACCAGAAAAGAGTAAATTTGCTTCTAAACAGATTTCTCTCCTTATTTAAATAAAACAACGTATGATTCCAGAATGAACAATAGTTTGTATTAGCAAGTTCATATATTGTGGGGTTCTTTCTCACTCAATACAATTAAAACAAGAGGTGGATTGTCTTAAGATAATGTGCTCTTTTTCTTAAAACATTTCCTACTTATTAAAATAATACTTGCTCATTGTTGAGATTTTGACAAATGTAGACATAAAGAAAAAAATATCACTCATGGTCCCACCAGTAGAGATCACCATTTAGCATTAAAAAAAAAATTTTTTTTTGAGAGGTTGTCGCTATAGGGCGTGTGCACTCGCCAGACAGACAGAGAGAGACATAAAGACAGAAAGCGAGAAATCACCCCCCAGAGGGGATGGTCACGCTGCAACCCCTTCTCTTCCATTCTCCTCTCGGGATCTCGGGCACGCACGCACACACGCCCAGCGTGAGTTCTAAGCCACCGGGTCTGGGACTGGAACTGCGGTCGACTACGTGGGAGTCCAGCGACATAGCCATTACGCCAACTACTGGTTCCCTAAAAATATTTTTTAGTTTTAAATTAAGTTTCCAAAAATATTATGAACTTTTTACATTTTTCTATGGACGAGCTACTTAGGATTAGCTCTTTAGGTGATGTTTCTTTTCTCCACAATCCTTTTCATGTGCTTGGGCCCCACCCTAGACTGTTAATGTAGATGGTCACTTTACTCATAATTTTTTTTTCTTTTTAAATTTAAATTTTTTAAGAATTATTTTATTTAACTTTATTTATTTATTTATTTAAATTTGACTAGAGAGAGAGAGAGAGAGAGAGAGAGAGAGAGAGAGAAAGAAAGTGAGAAAGCAAGCTGCCAGGTTTGGGACTTGAACTGAGGTTGACCATGTGGGAGTCCAGTATCCCATCTCTTTTTTTCTATTGGTCTTTATAGAAGGTCTTTTCTCAATTCTGTCCTATAGAAAATGGGTATGCCCATTTTTAAAAGGAGAAATTCTTTCCTTGATCAATCCTAAACCTTTGGTTAGTTTTGCTGGAAAATTTTTCAGAATTCATCTGTTAATGTTGTCTCCTTAGAAGGTCCTTCTGGCTAAGTACTAAGTCCCATGGTCATGCCATAACAAAGAATTCCTCAAGCTAAATCACTCACAAATACCGATCTTTAGTGCCCATTCTCAAGTTTGGCATCAAAATAGCATTAGTCCTGTTCAAGTTCAACTTTTGCTTTCCCAAATACTTCACTTCCCAATCTAGAAGCACGATTTCTCAATCCTTAAACATAGAAATCCCTCATTAAGATGAGAAAATTGAAACCAATGAAATTAGCCAATGCCTCAAAGCTAGTGCATGCCAGAATCAAGATCAAAACTCATCTCCAGACTCTGGTATTTGTTTACTTTGCTCTTATCCTACAGCTTTTCTTCTCTGGTGCTGCTGGAATCTAATTCACTAGTCTTCATAGAAAACCGTTCCTTTCCTCACTCTCGTTTCAATGAACTACAAATGAGTACTGAAGGAAATGTGTGGTTTCCTTTTGTAACTCACTGCCATTGTATTATTGTCCACTGTGCTGAAGGGTAATTCATAACTGAACAGCTCATGCAGTGATGGTGGTGGTGCAGCTGCATGGCCTGAAGTGTCATTGACCTGAAATGAAAGCCACAACATCCACAGAAACACCAAATGAAGAATAAAGGTAAAATAATGACCCATCTAAGCCTGCATTGGGACCAGCAGATGGCATAATGGTTATCTTGCTGGATGCCCAGATAGTTAACTACAGTTGGAGTCCTAGACCTGGCAACTTAAAACTCACGCCAGGCATGTGTGCATGCACGCCTAAGATCCTGAGAGGAGAATGGGGGAGAAGGGATTGTGGCATGGCCATCTCTGGGGGAAAAGGGAGGGAGGTGACTTCTCTTTTTGTGTCTCTCTATCTCTTTCTGTCTCTCGGTGAGTGAAAGCGCCCTATAGTAAAAAAATCTCTGTTCTTAAAAAAAAAAAAAAAAAAAAAAAAAAAAAAGTCATGTCTTCTGGGGATCACATTTAGCAGTTGCTTTTCTTTGCACTTTTCTCTTCTTCCATTCTTTTTAGACCAGAGTCATGGTGTGTCAGCCCCTCTCCACCACTAGATAAAGAACCAGATGATCTGTCTGCCCTGAGGGGGAAGAGAATAATTATGTATGCATGTGTGTGTATGTGTCCACTTTAAAAGGAAGTTTCATTTATTCCCTTTCTTTTTTCCTTCCTTCCTTTTTTTTTAAGAGGTTTTTGCCATAGGGCATAAGAACTCACCAGAGAGAGACAGAGACAGTGAGAGAGAAAGTGAGAAATCATCCCCCCAGAAGAGATAGCCATACTGCAATCCTTTTTCTTCCATTCTCCTTCAGGGATCTTGGGCACACATGAACATGTGCCTGGTTTGTGTTTCAAGCCATGAGGTCTGGGACTCTATGAGAAAAGCAGAAAAACAGAGAGACAGCCCCCCCCCCCATAGGGTCTTCATATGTAACCAACTCCGCAGTCTCAGCCAGCCAGGCCCATGTACATGACATGCACAGGGAGGTTCTGGGACACGAACCCACAACCCTTCCATGTGTGTCCAGCTGCATTACTCCTATGCTACTGCTTGGCCCCCTATCTTCTTAATGTATAGGGAGTAATTATGGAAGGGATTAACTTTGCAGTAATATGGCAAGCCAGTAAGCATACTGAGTAATGTGTCTCTTTGTGGTAAAATGTTTCCTGAATATCAAATCACAAACAGGTCAAAATAAATTCTGGCAAATTATGGCCATCAAAATATCAAGGCTCTCCATAGGCCCCCACTTTCTGTTGCTGCCTTCTACTCTCTGCAAAACATGATTCATTGACTGTGGACTCTTAGTGAACTTTTCATAGCAGCACTTATTGGAATGTTTAAATTTTCTCTGAGTAGCACAGTTAGTTTATAACCGCACCAAGCAGTTATCATTTTGGAGCTCATATTCTTAATAGACAGAACCCAAGGCACTTTATAGGTAAGCATCACAAGATATAATCAGCAAGAGGCAATTTAGCTACTTATTGATACCAGCAATTTAAACTTCGAATCAAAATTAACCAAAACCAGAATGGACTTTATTGACTTTGAACTGAAAATGTGTTTTGCTTCCCCTCCCTTTATGTTTTTTATTTGTAATGAAAGTTTTCCCCAGTTAGACTTTATAGGATCAGAGCAAGTTTACAGAATGCAAATAATGACATTTTTAACAAACCACTGGACCAAACACAGTGAAAAAGTATGTGATGAGCAATTCTTTGATTAATTATAAGCTTCTAATGAGCTGCATTTAAAGTGTACGTTGATTGTAGGGGAAAATATCTGTAGGTAGGCTTTTCATTTTTTTTCCCCCCACAAAAGATTATGTGTAGGCCAGTTAGTTCTCAAAAAGCAAATTATTTCACCATTATTTCAGCTTGTGTTTTCAATGTAATCTCACAGGGGAAGGTTATTGTTTTTAGGATTTATGTGATTTTGCAAATTTTGTGGGAAGCCTGTACTTTTGTTCAGAGGAATTGTGTAGGTAGAGGGGACATATGGCATCTAGATTTGCATTTGCAGTACAGATTTATATTT
>NW_006159508.1:795398-796251 GCF_000334495.1 Tupaia belangeri chinensis
CTTTCTCCAAGTTTCTATTTCATCAAATACAAAATGAGATGAAAATGCCATGTCTCCCACAAGGTTAATATGGAAAACAAAGGAGATAATGTATATACAAGTGCTTTTCACACGTTAACCATTTTCAAATGTAAGTTTTATTATTATTATCTAAATGAAGGTCCTCATTTTGCAACTGAGCAAACACAGATATCTTGATTCCAACAATCATTTTAGTAAACTAAAGCTCTTTGGGTCTAAAATATGGATGGGGTGTAATATAAATATTGAAATATTCAGTTTGAAAAATGAAAGTTTTCTGTGTGAATGGAGAGGCAATAATATCTGACACCTATCTGTGGACACTTTAGAGTTCTATTTTATGTTTATATAAAACTAAAGCCTTTAGAAAATGTAGCAGCAGGGACCAGCAGTTAGCATAATGGCTATGTCGCTGGACTCCCACGTAGTCGACTGCAGTTCGTGTCCCGGACCCGGTGGCATGAAATTCATGTTGGTTGCGTGTGCTTGCGTGCCCAAGATCCCAAGAGGAGAATGGAGGAGAAGGGATTGTGGCGTGGCCATCCTCCCTGGGGGGGGGGGTGATATCTTGCTTTCTGTCTCTCTGTCTCTGTCTGTCTGGTGAGCACACGTGCCCTATGGCAAAAACCTCTCCAAAAAAAAAAAGAAAGAAAGAAAGAAAGAAAATGTAGCAGCAAATAGAAGTGAGTGCTAGAACATGAATTAATGATTTATTATGTACTGTCCTATTAGATCTTAACTTTTATGTATTAACTTTAATCATGTAGAATTAGACTCAACTTATGTTAATTATAATATATGGTGCACTTAAATAAATGAAGATACAAAGTTT
>NW_006159508.1:796266-798531 GCF_000334495.1 Tupaia belangeri chinensis
CATATTCTGAATCAATCCTATAAATGCAACAGAAATATGACATTTTTAACTTTTGTATTATTCAGATCAGAAAACCCTTAGAAGGTTATTTGTGGAGTTTCCTATCTACATTAACTTGCTGTCCTGGCGTAGCACTCATAGATCCAGAATACTTTTTTACTGAGTTACCTTTGAGTTTGTACAATAATCAAAATCATATTTATAGTTTTAACTAAATTTCTTTCATAAGGTCAGATTTCCTGAGATAAATATTTAGAAGTTGGCAAGACTGGTAATCGAATTGAGCAGGATAGTTCTGCGTCTTCAGACTCCCAGTTATGTCAACTTTGTGTGCACTGCCCTCTAGATTCAGCAGTAACCATGTCCCCAAAAGAAGGACACCATTATGTACCTCTTCTGCAGGTCCCATGACAATGGGCACAGTGTAGGCACACAATGTTTGCTTGACAGATACTGGTGATTGACACAGCTGAGCTCACTGTCTTATTTTCCTTCAGTTTGTGCTAATCCACCAAGATCTTTTAGATTTTGTAGTAATATACAGATAAGAAAATAAAGTTCTTGGTGTTGACTCCACCATGAGAGTGAGCACAATGAATGACATGTAGGAAATATCAGTTCATGACTAGGACACTATCCAGAAGGGCCAAATGAACTATCAGTCATACTCCAGATTACAGCAGCATGGTATTCCATCCAGCCATTTCAGAAACCTTTACCGAGTACCCAATTACGTATCAGGCCCCTATTAGGTGTTAGAGATAAAACGAAGAGGATGCATTCACAGCTTAGAGGAGGGACAAGCATGTAAATCAAAGATCACATACTTCCATGTGTGCTAATTACACAGCACAGAATGTGGGAAACTTCACAAAAGAGAGGCATAATTGGGCTAGATTTTGAAGACAGAATGAAGTTTTGTCAGGCAGAAATACATTGAAGGCTCAAAGATTAAAGACAAGGGGAAAAAAAAGACTTGGTGCAAATGAACAGAGAAATGAAAAGGAATGGCCTGTCTAAAGAGCATCAAGATTATCTGATTTCTGTTTATGGTGTGTATATATGGGTGAGGGGTTGAGGGGAGATGAGTCAAGAAAAGGAGCTTGGGGTCAGGAGAAATGCTGTCATGTGGGCACCACTTGGTAAGGAAGAGCTAAAAGGTCTTTTTAATTAGACACTGAAATGATCAATTTTGACCTTTATGACAATTACTCTAACTCTGGGAGAAAGCTTGCATTGTAGTAGAAGAGCAAAAAAGTGAAGAAGAGGGGTAAGGTAAGGAATATATAGAAGATATTATTTCCTGGGCTGGCAGGAGCCTAAATTCCCTGCCTGAACACCTGGCCAGGAGTTCCCTCAGCAGCATGTTTTAAAGACATGTTTGGCTTCTATCTCTAGTCTAGAACTGTCAAAGCTGAAAACAAAGACAGAAGTTGCTTTAACTTCTTTATCACAATTTTTCCCTCCTGAAAACTTGTCTGTGGTTAGAGAACACAAATTGAAATTCCTTGAAATGCTCTTTTTGAACTCTTCCTTTAGCCTGCAAAACAAAAACAAAAACAAAAACAATTTTATACAGCAAGATGGAGGTAGTAAAACACAAATTCTGCTAGAGAAAGTATCACCAGAGTGTAAAAACTGACCTGGTTTTTCATGAATGGAAAATGTAATTAGCTACCATAAATTCAGGTCTCAGCACATATTTCGTTTTATTTTTATCAACCATAAGTGGTTTTGGCAAGCTTTATGACAAAATGATATCTGGGCATATATATATATGAAGTTTTTTAAATGATATTATCAGCAATTGAAGTCTCGGGTTAATGAATTACATGGAAAATCGCTAACACATTACATTATCTTACACAGTATTGGCAAGAGGACTGCTGGGAGAATTACTACCAAGATGATGTAATGAAATGGAAATTTACAAGTTGAGATATAGGAAAGGGTGAAAATAATATCATTCTCATGACACAGTGAAGAGTCACTAAGAAAAAAAAGACTCCAGTTATTCAGCAGGCAGTGTATTTGTGTACACGTGTATGTGTGTGTATAGAGGGAGGGGAGAGGGGGACAGGCAGATAGAAATAATAAAATGTCTGGAGGTCTAGGAAGAGAAATAAATAGTCATTTACTATTGGAGGTAAAGAGATCTAAAAAGATTGGACGCATGGATAAAATGAAGCCAGGTCCTTGCTTTTTTCTGTTAGGCAGACAGAAGCAGTGAGAGGTGGAAGGAAAGGAGACAGTAAAGGTTCAGCA
>NW_006159508.1:798755-825639 GCF_000334495.1 Tupaia belangeri chinensis
TGGTTGGAAGGAAAGGAGACAGTAAATGTTCAGCAGTAGCAGTGGATGACATATCCATGGGCCAGGCCTGGTTCATCAGAATGAGATAAGACAGACTGGAAGAAGCCAAGAGTGGAACCCAATCTGTCCACTGGCGTAGAGAAGTACGTTGAATATTAGGGAGGCTGCAAAACGAGAAGGTCCATTCTAGAGAAGCAAAGTGCAGTACACCAAAAGTATAGAACTGTAAAGTAGATGGCAGCTTGCTCACCACTAGGAGGTGGGCATAAGGAAGCATGAAGGTAGGTGATGTGGCATTACAGACAAAGCAAAACCAAGTGCTGCATATAGCATTATGTAGCAGAACCCTGCCCTCACCTGAGAGAGGTTCCAGTCCTCAAGGACTGAACAGGGAGGACATAAAATCCAACTTTGCAATAATTTCACTTATAATAGTGTAAGAGAGGAGAGAAAGAAAGGAGAGCCCAGGTACAGGAAAGCTGAGAAACTATGGGGCTCTTGAACCTTAGGAGAGGGTTTGAGGGGGTTCTAATATGCCAACATTAGAAGACTCACAACTGTGGGTTAAAAAAAAAAGAGTTAATAATTTGGGCCAACAGGAGACTTTTGGAAGTAAAATCAAAGAGCTGATGTGGGTAGTGACTTCAGAGGGGATAAGGAAAGATCTTGAGGTTTACGACCTCGAGATGGTGGTTGGTGGTGTACTCAAAGAGTTTTAGTACAGAAAAGAAAGCGAGTGAGATGACCTATAGTAGAGGCAGTTGTAGAAAATGGTGACTTTACAGAGATAGTGACACGAAAAGCCTTATGCATGGATTAAAACACAAACAGATTTCCAGTGAAAACAAGGCCCATTGCATTTTGTGAGACCAGCCTCTGAATCTATGAGATCCGAAAGTGTGTGGAGGAAAGACCAATGGGTGTTTAGAGCAGGTTATCCACCGGAATCTCCATATAGATTTCTTGTCCCTATAAAAACCTCTGAATGATAGATAAGGGGTGAGTAGGGGAATCTATAGTGTTAAAAGCACTCCCCCAATCTAATGCAATGATATATCGATTGGCATTAGGAAAATACAAGCGATCTTCAAAATGTTCATGGAAAATGTGTTTTACACAAAAATTAAGAATATCTTTAGATTTTTTTGAAACCAATGTAAGCTTGTTCTTTAATTCCATTTTCCCATGAACTTTTTGAAGTACTCTTGTACTTTGTCAGATCTATTCCTATCCACCAGATTAAGAAATTCAAATATTAATAAGAAAAGAGTTTTAAAAAAGGGTTTTTCCTATCTGCTTTACTTCCTACACTTAAAAAGCTCATAGAATTTAGGGACCAGCAGTTGGTGTAATGGTTATGTTGCTGGATTCCCATGTAGTCGACTGAAGTTTGAGTCCTGGACCCAGTGGCTTAAACTCATGTCGGGCACGTGTGCATGCATGCCCAAGATTGCGAAAGGAGAATAGAGGAGAAAGGATTGTGCCCTTGGAAGTGATTTCTCGCTTTCTGTCTCTCTGTCTTTCTGTCTTTCTGGTTAGCGCATGCGCCCTATAGGCAAAAACAAAAACAAAAACAAAAACCCAAAACTCATAGAATTTATTCTTTATATAGCATTTTCTCAGATTGGTCACATGTCATACTCAGGGAATGAAAGCACAAGGTGGTTCTTATGTTTTATTTCCTCTGTATTTTGACAAGTAAGTTTTCTGTCAAGTCTAATATCAGTACGTTGATTAGTGGTAAACATCCATTATGATCTCACAGAATTATAATGTCCATAGAGTATTCTGTAAAGGGGGTATTCTTTGTGGTAGATCGATTTGTTCTGTAACCTGTAAAATTTTCCATTAGAGGAGGCACACATCAATGGATGCAAATAAAATGAAGTCTGGCATTTACAACTGTGGAATTGGACCAGGTTTGTATGACACTACTCTATACAAAGCCATCTGACCATTTCCATGTGGGACCAGATGAAATAATTTTTAGTACATTTCAATAGTGATATACCTTCTGATAAATTTAGAATTGACAGAGGAATCCACTTTCCATATACGCATATAAGTGCACTATTTTCTTTAAGCTCAGAGATCACTGGCAGAAATGACAGCTGGTGCCTCAGGATGGAGTTATAATTTTATGGTGCAGTTCTAAGGCTGGAAATGGAACCAGCAAACCACAAACGCCAAAGACAGCATAAAGAAAAATGTTCCTTAGGAAGAACTTGCCAATTCCTGAGCAATCAATTATTCCCTAACCTACACACTGACTTTTATGAATAAAACAGCCTAGGAAATTTATTTAATTAAGCAGTTATAATAAGATCAAGCACTTTCTCTCTTTAGCAAGAGAACTCTCTCATATCCTTCGCTGGCTTGCATCTCACTCTCCAGTCAGTGTGTTCTTGGGCCCACTTCTATTTCTTTCTTTTATTTTTGGAGAGGTTTTTGCTATAGGGTGCGTGCGCTCGCCAGACAGACAGAGAGAGACAGAGAGACAGAAAGTGAGAAATCACCCCCCAGGGGGCATGGTCACGCCACAACCCCTTCTCCTCCATTCTCCTCTTGGGATCCTGGGCATGTACGCACACGCACCCGGCGTGAGTTTTAAGCCACCGGGTCCAGGACGCAAACCGCGGTCACCTACATGGGAGTCCAGCGACATAACCATTACACTAACTGCTGGTTCCTGCCCACTTCTATTTCTCAAACTCTTACAAAGAAGGACTCTCAAGCAAACTTTGGGAGTCTTAGAATGGGAGAGACTAGGTGTTCAGAGTGAAATTGTCACTCCAACTCTTTCTTGTTTTGAAACTTTCTCATCTTGTTGTACTTTTCCTCCCTTTTATGGGGAACCAAGAAAATGGTGTTTTCTATGAGATTAAAAAGAAGATCTATTCCCCAAACTCCAGAGAATGGCTATCCAAGAATGCTCCTTGGGGATGGCTTTTGTGGAGAGAAAGTGTATCACCCTCTACATCTTTAGCTCTGTCAGCTGCCCATAGCACCAATCAGAATGCAGGTCAGAAGGATCCCATGAGTGCCCATCAGTATCAGCTGGGCGAGGTGCAGCAGGGAATCATAACATTTAGTTCCATTCCAACCTTCTAGAAGAACGTGTCAAACCTTATCAGGCCTTTGGGAAGAAGGAAATATTGAGAATCTTTCAGACCATTTCTCTGTAAAACTTTCATTATGAAATGAAATTATGTATTAAAGGGACACAAAAATGGAAAATTATCTGTTCATGACAATGTGTATGATACCTTTAACTGGACTAATATACAGTGTATTCATACTGAAAGAATTCATTTTGCAAGCTGTAATGATAGACAGTGATTAAAAGTATAAATATGTATATACATATATAAATATATAAATCAAAATTTATTTCTACTTGAAATAATTGAGACAGTTATTGTGTATTTTCCCCTTCTAAAGTGAATATGTGATAACTTATATGCAAAAATACATGGCATGAGAAAAACAGGAATTAGAAGTAAAGTGGGATTAATGAGAGGGGAGATAAGAGTAACAAAGAAACCTCACTTGGGAAACAACTGTGTTTGAAATTGAAATCAAGCATGCTGCCTTTATTGATGACATTCTTTCATGAAATGCTACTAATCAGACTTCTTATTTGCATTTCCCTACCCTACACAGAAAACATAAACAGCAACATTACTTATTTATTCAATGATGAATTTATCTAATTAATTTGTATTGTTTCTATAAAATACTTTGAGTATTAGTTTCATTTGCTATGAGAAAATAAATCATTGATTTGGTTTTAAAGATTACATTTAGTAAAACTGATTCTGAGTGTAAAGACAGAATATAACATTGAGAAAAGAATATACAGAAAGCAAGGAGAGTAAAACCTACAGTTAATGACCTCGAGTCCTAAGTCGTGTGGAAAGCATGCTTTGAGAATATGCTTAAGAACACTGATGTGATACTGGTAGGTTCCCTCCCTTCAAGGCCCTCACTACCCTAAGCAGTGACACTTACTATCTAGTTTGTAGGGTCCTCATTACTATGACAAAGTTCCCATCACCTCAATTGTCAGTTTCTTTCCCTGTGGGTACAGAATTGAAAAGATATCTTTGTGATCAATGCTTTAAGGATCCAAAGAGATGTACAGCTTAATAGAAAGTCAATTGAGGGGGGAAAAAAAAAAGGAGTTAGACTGGGATCTGTTCTAGTGCCAGTGCCAATAACAATTTTCCATTCCAAGTTTCTTGATGGAAGGAACTATATTTAATTTTTTTGGTAATGCACTTAATAAATACATAAGTTGGCTGCTAATATAATAGAAAATTGTGCAATATCAAGCTCCAAAATTTAATGTGATCCCATTTCAAAGTGGGGTTTCAGATATTTGCATATTAGTCATTGGATTTAGGCTACGCAAAGGGGTCTACTTAGAATCCTGGAAAACAGGTACCAGCAGTTAGCGTAATGGCTATGTCGCTGGACTCCCATGTAATCGACAACAGTTTGAATCCCAGACCCGGTGGCTTAAACTCACGCTGGGTGCATGTGCATGCGTGCCCAAGATCCAGAGAGGAGAATGGAGGAGAAGGGATTGCGGCGTGGCCATCCCCCTGGGGGTTGATTTCTCACTTTCTATCTCTCTGTCTCTTTCTGTCTTTCTGGCGAGTGCATGCACCCTATAGCAAGAACCTCTAAAAAAAAGAATCCTGGAAAACAAAGAGATGAAATAATAAAATGTGTATTGTTCAGATCCACTGTAGTGGTGAGAATAGAAACTGTTCAGTTTGAGAACTTTGACTGCACTAACATTGGGTCATTGGCTCACTTTGTATAGAACTTGGAGGGTGTGATCTGCCTGCTCGCCTGAAGGAGCTCCCCTTTAGATGAACACATCATTCTCTTAGTCCATCATGATCACATTACAGAGAATAGGTGTCCTTAAGGACCATGTGTTCTATCTGGGTTATATTGCAAGTGATCAAAACTCTGGCAGCCAGGAGGATTCTTTTCTAGAGAATAGATACTTCTTTAGAATAGTAGACAATACATGAAAGATTTAAAGAGTAGGCAAATTTGTTGGTGGTGAAGTCCCTCTTTGTCTTTCTACGACTATATAAATTAGGATGCGGGGAGCAAGCAGAGCAAATTCTCCTATACTATTTGCCAGAAAACTATGTCATTAAAATTCCTCTCCTGATTCAGAAAAACACAACTATAAAAAAAAAAAATCAACCCAAGTTTCTGCATTTTGACACCTGTTGTTGAGTCTACATGGTAATTGATCATATGGAAATTGACAGAACTTACATTAGGCTCTTGTTCTTAGTTTTGGTTTTAAGAGGAGAACTAGCAGAGGGATAAAGCATTACTCATCTGAGGCCATATTTGGCAATGGCAAGCCTCTCTCCCCCAGGTTATTGTGCATCCTGATATAGCTGTGACACAGACCAGATGTCATTCCAATGTTAAAATTACATTGTTTTCATAACAAAGTCAGCTTACATCACTCTTAAATACATCAGAGTTAATGTTCCTCAATATACTGTCATGCAGAGAGTGAGTTAGATCTTTCCAGAGGACTTGCCAAGCTCAAACTATAGGAGGAGTTAAGATTTTTTCTGGGCACTCACTAGGTGGCTTGCAATATGCATACTTATGTATTTCTCTGTAGCACATAGAGGATTTCAGGTCATCAAGATATGAAACATCTGGCAATTCCTTGCTTTCTTTTCGTTTTTGTACAGATTTTTGCCTTACGGTGCCTGTGCTCATGGGGAGGTGGCGGGGAAGGGAGACAGGGACAGTGAGAGGGAAAGTGAGAAATCATCTCCCAGGGGAATGGCCATGCCACAGTCTTTTCTATTCTCCTTCTGGGATCTTGGGCATGCATGCATATGTGCCTGGTGTGAATTTTAAGCCACTGGGTTGGGGACTCGAAACACTGCCGGCCATGTGGGAGTCCAGTGACATAACCACTATGCCATTTGCTGGCTCTAACATCTGGCAATTTCTTTGATTCCTGGAGAAAACTACAGGTACTAGTTCTTATGGTAAGTATAACAGCAGAGATTACACTGGCTGAAAGTTTTTTGTTGTTTGTTTTCTTTGCTCTTTCTTCTTTGGTCATCGTGACCTTAAAACAGTGTGTAATTCCAAACCTTAACAGTTTTATGTGTACTTTTTTTCCATTTAACATCTGCAACTTGAAGGTAACAATTCCAAATTGATCCAAAATCCATATGGTCTCAGCACATATAAACCATTATTTTGCAAGTTAATCTCTCCTTTACCACTTAACTCTGCTACATTCCCACTTGCTTCATCTACTTCATGGTGATGGCAGGTTTGGAAACAAAGTACTTCTGCAAGCAGTGATGAAAAGTCTTCCTGGGGCCAGCAGGTGGAGTGGTGGTTAAGGAACCTGGACTCCCACATGGCTGAATGAGGTTCAAGTCCTGGACCTGGTGGCTTGATTTCACACTCCTCCCTTCTTTCTCTCTCTCATTCTGTTCCTCTCTGGTGAAATTAAAATGAATTAATTTATTAATTAAAGATCAGTAAAATACATATTTTTTTTAAGAAAGAAAAGTATTCCCTGGGGAATTCTCATGGCAAAATGCCAAATGAGAACATCCATTGCTGATCAAGTTACTACAGCTTTTCAAACTATGGCAGTACACCAGAAGAAATAACTTGTTTTCCTTTAGTTATAGAGATTTTGTCTTTTAGTTACTTCTTCCTTCTAATCATCTACTATGTGCACTTCAGATAATAAATTCATATTGGAAAAAACTGCCTTATACATTTACATATAATACAACCAGTTATCATAAGCAAGATAAGTAAAAATAAGTTAATATGTTTAATATTACGGGGAATGTCAGCATTCATTTATTTCTACAAATCTTATCTCTTGTTTCATTTTCTTAAGCAGAGAAGAAAGACTCAAAGTAAAGACAGGATATGAATTATTAAAGCAAAATACTCAGACCTATTATTTCATCCTTGAATGGTCACCCTATTCCCTGAAAAATAAACTAGAAATTTATCCATAAATAATGTAGTTTTTCCTTTAATATTATTAAACATGTAAGATAAATGCCAACACTGTTTGTTATGCCTCTTACTCTAGAAGTTTAGTGATTTCCTTATTCACTTTCTTCTGACCTAGCCAATGTATGTCAGGTTGGAGTCTAATCCCCACTCACTCCATGTGCTTTGGTGCTATACCCGAAACAAAATGTAGTGTTTAGATTTATTTATTTGTTTGTTTGTTTGTTTGTTTTTGTTTATATTAGTAAAGTTTAGATCGTCTCTTACTGCAAGTCAGATATGTTAAAGCACATATATTTTTTTGTGGAGAAATGGGAATTAACCTTGATTTAGATGATCAACCTCAGCAAAACTATCCCTAATTGAGAACCACAGGTCTGGACTGAAAAGATGGTTATAATTCCATTTTCTTTGAATGGCTGCATAATATTATATTGATCTTTGACTTGGGAAATTCAAACTTAAAGATGGATAGGTATTTTGGGTTGAAGAAATTTATGCTTTTCTGAGTCATACAAGCCAAGGCAAAGAATCACATGCCTGGAGTATGGGAAGCTGTTTGGGCATAGAAAGTGCTCTTATTATTAGATCATGGGAAAGTCATGATTGCATATTTCATAGGAAAATACATCATGACTTTCCCAACGACCTACTATATACGAGAAAGTATGTGTGTGGGTGTGTGGGTGTACATCTGTGAATCCCAGGCATTTTTAAGCTGCACTATCCTCAGAGGATGGGTTTTCAGAGATTAGAGCCATGCCATGGGTACAAAGAACAAGAAAAGGAAATAATCCAATATTTCCAAGTCAGTGTAGTCAGGAGAACAGGTCAAACAGTCTGCAATTTTAACTGGAATCTAACTGTGATCACCTTTTGATGTTATTCCACCCACTTCAAATGTCCTTTTTCCAGGTGTTCGCAATGTCCAAAGCCTTTAAAGTACACCCCCTCCACAAAGCCAGCTGTGATTCATCATTCAGAATTACCTTTTCTTTTCTGCACTTACCACCACATTTTTTTTTTTGGTTAAATTCACACACTATATATTACTTTCTGGCTTGAATGGCAATTATGCTCCTGGCTGATCACAAATATTGAATTTAAACACTTTAATAACAAAACCCTTTGGAGCCAACAGGTGGCATGGTGGATAATGCACTGGACTCCCGCGTGGTCGAATTGGGTTTAAGGCCTTGACCGGATATCTTGATAATCAAATTACACTATCCATGTATGTATGTGTGCCCAAAATCATGAGGGAAGAATGGAGAAGAAGGGATTGCGGTGTGGCCACTCTCTTGTGTGTGTGTGTGTGTGTGTGTGTGTGTGTCTGTGATTTCCCTCATTGTCTTTCTCTGGTGAGTGTGCATGCCCTGTGGCAAAAACCTTAAGACAAAAAAATGACAAAATCCATCTTTGCTTTAACTTTGTAATTCTGAAGAGAAGGGAAAACAAGCAATAGTTATTGTATCAAAATATATGAGGCCATATACTTTACTTTTTTTTCCCCCTAAGTTAATAGCATTCCCCCAACTCAAAATGCATATGAAGAAATTACCAAGACTCACAGCATAATACAAGCAAATTTATAAATACCCTGAGGGCCAGGCAGTGGCACTTTAGTAATGTGATTGGACCCACATGGAAAGGTGCTGGGTTTGCACCTGAAACCTCCCCTAAGGACCCTGGGCACATGCATGCAAGCTCATGATCTGGGCTGGCTGAGTCTGGGGGCAGATCGCAACATGGAATTCCTGTTGGGGTACTTGTCTTTTTCTCTGTCTCTCTTTCATGGAAGAAACAAATAAATAAACTTGAAAAAAGGTATGGTGTCGAACTATGGACACCCACACAAGCAGCAAGAAACTTCTAAGAGTCAATGAAGCTGTGGCCCTGGAGAGCCAATATGTCATTTAAAGAGTCACTGCTCATGAATTGCAATTACCCTTTGGTCTGAAAGCATGTGTTCGTGACTTAGAAATTGTCTCGAGGCTCAGATGGAGTATACTGCTGGCTTTCACAGAGAAAGTTAATGCCAACTAGAATGATATGTACACAGGCAACTTTAGGCGTGCTATAAAAAGTGCCCCCATGTCAAGCCAGGAGAAATGACAGGCTATGTTAAGGAACTCAGTGACTCTATCCCCTTGGTATGCTTGGAGCTCATTCAGACAACATTGGACTGTACATGTAAACCAACTGCTCAGAATCATTAAAACAAAGGGATCAATTTCAGGCAGCCTTCCTCCTTTCTCACCAACGGGCTGATCTTACACCACTTTGCTAAAGTTCCCTTAAGCATGTTTACTTGCAATTCCTTCCACTTGTCACTTATTAGGAACTCTGCATTTCTGATCCTGGATGTAATCAACCTGGAGACACAGCTTTCAGCTGCAAATGGAAAGCAGCTTAAAGTATATCCAGAGATAAACAAATTAAAGGGCATAGAACACTGAGACAGTTCACAGGTACAGAACGTGGCTGTAGTTGGTTTAGAAATGAGACATTCTGGTTGCCCATGACATTGTGCTACTACTGGGGCTTTCCATTTACTGGATTTGGTTGCCAAAAAACCTAAACAGAGACTGTTCTACATCCATACACTATTCCCAAATGTTCTGTAGTATGCCTATTGCTAAAGCTTCCATAGTTGCCAAAGAGAGCTGCAAGAATAGCTCAGAAGACTCTTAGCCAAAAATACATAATGACAATATATGGAGAAAATCAATAGAATAAATGGGAAAAGATTAACTATTATAATAAAGGGCTGCTAAGGGGATAGGGTCCTTTAAATCTAAATATCTCCATTCTAATACACTGAGGGTTAAAAGCAATTTTATGAACCAAATATAAGAGAGGAAAGAAAAACATGCAGAAAGATCTGTGTGTTCTTTAGATGACATTTGAAATACGCATGCACACTTCTAAAAGTCATTTTTTGCAGTTACTATTCAGACAGTATGCTTTAATGTCTGTTCAGAAAACATCTTACATTTGGGATAAGAATGGTTTAGACTGCAATTTAATTATGAGAATTGTATAATTATTCTAGGTGTAATGTTTATAGAAAATCCAAAGGTCAGAAAATTCCTATAAACCTATAAAGGCATTTTAAATGTATCATTTCTCCCCTGATTCTTTAAGAAAATCAACTACGGGTTTTCAGATTGTTTTTCCATCCCAGCCAAGAGTAACAGTAACAGCTATGCACCTCAGTTCTCAGCAGATGTGACTACACATTTCTTCTCTTAGCGGAAGGGAAAACAACCATATGGACCTTGCTCTTAGCCAGCACTCCATTAGCTAATTAAATTCACAAAGCCCAACCAGCAAGAGACCATGGATTAGCCCCATTTTAATGACTCCACCCCTTTGGCAGGGCTAATGTTTCAGAGAAGAAGCTTGCCTCATTCTTAACAGGTTAGACTGCTCAGTCCAATAGGAATATGACAAAGGCTTTATACATACATATATATATATATATATATATATATATATATATATGTACAATTTTTCTAAAGCAAAAATGTAATAACCATGGGGAAAAACAGACCAATGAATGTGGTGTGTATTTTCTAGTTACAGCATCATTTAATGTGGCTTAGCCATAATTCAATTCAATGGTGGAGGCTACCATATTAGGCAGTGGAGAATGGTAAGTTTTGCTATTTTGTTTTCTTTTCATTTTTCACATCCACAGCGTGTTTCAAGAGCTCAGTACTTCAATTACCATACCTGGATGTTACTTGAGCATATAGCCATTCATAGTGGTGAATAAACCTCAACATAAAAGAGTAACAGCCAGCCTACTTCCTCTTTTTTAAAAAACAAACAAAAAAACACACAAGAAAACCAGATATTTTGTTATAGGGTGCCTGTGCTCACTGAAGAGACAGAGACAGAAAGCGAGAAATCATTCCGTGGGGGGATGGCAATGCTACAATACCTTCTCCATTCTTCTTTCAGTAGTTTGGGCAGGCACGCACATGCACCTGGTGTGATTTTAAAGCCAATTCTGGGACTTGAACCACAATCAACTGCATGGGAGTCCAGTAACATAACCATTATGCCACCTGCTGGTCCCCAGCCTACTACCTCTAAAGGAAAAATTATCTCTGTTTAAAAACACATCACACCTAGTAAGTATGTGAGATAATGCATATATTAGCTCAATTTAGTTATTCTATAATGTATATATATTTCAAGACAATATACAAAAATGTCATATATAAATATATATAATTTTTATTTGTCAATTCAAATAAATTAATTTTAAAAATAAATAAAAACACTTTAGATCTAAAAAGTGCTACAGGCAAAATAATGCTCTGCCTTCTAGTCCATTTTTTTTTAAATTTTAATTTTGAAGTAAATTATTAAAGCCTGTAATATTCCAAGGACCATAAAGCATGATGTGAAAGTCTGAGTAAATTTCCAAAATTTAGGCAGCTTTCTGCTTCAGTTGTATTGTGTACAACTGGCCCATGTACAGAGACCATCCTACCCAGATAAAGGGAAACATGATCTGACAAAGGCATTTGTTATTTTTGCTTAAATGACTTGATGACACAAAAATTCTTTGAGACATGCAAATAAAATATACTTAATGAAAAAAATGATTAAAATAATCAGTATGTTTTCACAGAATTTGCCCAACTTAGAGTGAGTAAATAAATTTTACTTCACAAGTATAATGGGACTGATAGAAGAATCAAGGCTATGAAGAACCAATAAAGAACCAGTTAGGTTGTGTTCTCATCCAATTGTTGTAATGCTACTGTGAATAAGTCTGTGACGCTATAAGTATCAGAATCATGGGCAATTATTGAATTTGCTTTTCTTTTTTTTTTTCTTTTTTCTTAGCTATAGGGCATATGCACTCACCAGAGAGCCAGAGAAAGAGATAGAAAGCAAAAATTCACCCCCCAGGGAGGATGGCCACATTGCAATCCTTTCTCCTCCATTCTCCTCTCATGATCTTGGGCATGCATGCACATGTGTCTGGTGTGAGTTTTAAACTGCAGGGTCCAGGACAAGAACTGCAGTGGACTACATGGGAATCCAGCAACATAACAATTATGCCATCTGCTGGTCCCTAATTTTATTCTTAAAATCAGGCCAAGAGGAGTAGCAGGCGGTGTGATGGTTAAGGCACTGGACTCCCACATGGCCAACAGTGATTTGAGTCCAAGACCTAATGGCTTTCTTTTTTTCCTTTCCTTTCTCTCTGGTGAATTAAAATAGTAGTAATAATAGTAATACATGAAATTTAATAAATATTTTTAAAAAATCAGGCCACTTTCCTCAACATCTACTTTTAAAATAAATAAAAAAATTACTTTATCGCCTTAGGAAATTAATTTTACTGTGTCTAGAATTTAATTATTTAATTAAAATTATTTAATTAAAAAATCCTACTACCTCAAAGGATAATTGCATTATGTACTCCTTATTCATTTCTTGATTCAATGCATGAAGTTCTTATATCATAGATGCTGGTTATAAGTTTCTAAATCAAAAGATGAGAAACGTGTCTTCTAGAATGTTTGCTTTAACAGTCTATAGGGCCAATCTTAGAAAATGAGTGAAGTTGGTGAAACATAACCACCTTTTCTGCCTTTCTATAATTTCCAGAGTGTTACAGTTGGGGATTCCCACCAGTAGAAATCCATTTTACTTGGAAGGTTTCCTAAAACATAGCTCTAAAATATGTGCTGAGGCTCCTTTCAAAATATGCTATGGCTCTTGGAAGTTGGCAGAATGAAGTAATAACCTTAAATCTTATGAACAGGACCTCCTTCATAGTTACACCATGGGCAGAACTTTTCTCTTTGTAACCCAAGCTTTCCAAGGAACTATTACCGTGTGCATATTCACATTTACTATCCAAAGCCAATGAGAGAAATGAGAACATAAAGGAAGAAGTGGGGACAGAAACAATGAAGGGAAGTAGTACTGTCTAGTTTGTGGAAAGAATCCAAGTACCTCAGTGTGCTGAGTACTGAAGTGAATTCATAAAGTTTCTCTCTGGGCCTCTTGCTTTCTCATTATAGATCTCTTTCTGGTCAGGGTTCCAAAGGCCCACCTGCTCTCCTTGTCAAATTCTTTCTGAAAGAACAGACCTAAATCTCATTTATAGACATGATGGACAATTGCTTAACTACTTCCAAGAATTACTAGTTACTCGTATATCACTGGGTTGTCAACTTGAAGTGAATACTCCTTAAATGTCAGTGTTTCAAGTACCACTGGAGAAGAAGGTGAAGTATAGATAGAAATCCTTGGCTGTGTGTATGTCAGAGTGAATGGCAGCTTAACTGGAATGCAACAGGAATTCCTTTTTTTTTTTTTTTTCTAGGCATCATCCTGGGGTTTTAGATATAATACTTGGAAGTAAAATTATACAGAGGGCAACAGTTTTCCCTTAAGCACATAAATCAGCTCACTCTAAGGTCCTGTAAACAGGAAATCTGAGTTGACAAATTTGGGCACAGAGGAATCTTTAGGGCCCCCAGCAGTCTCTTCCACTTAGCATGATGCTAAAAAAGAAGAGTTGAAATGAAATGCCAGAGGGCAACGAGGGTCCTTTTTCCTTTTCCTTTCATAGATACATTTAGGCTTTACTGTTCTTTAAAGAATTCAGATCTCTGAGCACTGAATAAATGCTGCTTTTAAGGGGAAAAATACAAGCTTGTCAAATTTGGATTTGGAGACAGTTTTGTCTTGAGATAAATACTTCCCCTCTCCCTTCCCACATTCATGCCAGACATCATTTATCCATTCAGAAATTATTTACAAATGCAAATTATATGTCTGACACTGTTCTGGGAACTGGCTATAGATCAGTCAAAGATGAGAAAAAAAAAATCCTTATCTTCTCCTTGAGGCAAGACAGATGTATATAATATATATAATAAATAACTAAAATATGTATTTTGCTAGAAGTGTCATAGAAAAAAAATAAAAGGAAGGTACCCTGGGTACTCCCATCAGTTGAAACCTAGACAGATGAGGAGTGAAAAGGTGAAGAATGACAGTTATAATTTTAAATAGGATGGTCAATGTAGGACTTTTTGAGAATGGAACACTTTAGAAAAGACTTACAGGAAATAAGGGAATTAGCTATTTAGAATTTGGGGGGAAATGCAGGGGTCAAGACTGGTCTAGATTCTCCTATTCAAGGTTTAAGGATATTATTGCAGCTGGAGGGGAAATGATCCAAGTGGAAAGGTGGGCTAAGAGCTGGATAGAGGGAGTAAGAGTGGTAGGCAAGGTTGAATCACGTGGGCCGCACACTCTTAAAAGGACTTTGGATCTGAGTGAAATGGGGAACCATTGGAGGATTTTAACTAGAAAAGAAAAACATTTGATGTATGTTTTATAAAGATCACTTGTGCTACTCTGTTAATAGTAAATTGTAGGGTTCAGAGTGGTTCCACAGGCTGCTGTAGTTCAGGCAAAAGATGGTGGTGACTCAGGATGGAATAGTGACAGGAGGCACAGTGTTGGCTGAAGATGCTGGAAGATGGGTAGATGTGGTGGTGGTAGTTTGTGCAAAGTCTCTTCTGATTGCTTCTAAAGCTTATTTATTTATTTATTTCATGACAGAGAGACAGAATGAAAGAGTCCCTAGCAGGTGACTACAATCCAACCCCCAGTTTCAGACAACCCCAGATCACAGGCATGCTTGTATTTGGCATGCTCAGGGAAGTCTCCAGACTGGAATCCAGAACCTTCCCATAATGGTCAATTGTGCAGAGCACCGTGCTTAACTGCTGCACCACCATCTGGCCCCCTGAGTGCTTCTATCTTCTCAGGGAGATAGAAAGTAAAGCCAAGTTCAGATAGTCAGACAGAGGAGGGCAGGTACTAGACATTCTAAAGAAGAACACAAAGCTTGATTAAAACAGCTAGAATACATGCATTCCTGTGTCAATCATTTTCCCCAAACCTCTTTCCGCTCCCTAACTCTTCCCAGTCCCTCCCCTGTGTTGTCTTGATATCTACCATTGGTGCTCTCTGTACTTCCATGCTATCTAGTGTTCAGTTTCTACCATGCAGCACAAACACTGAGTACATGCTAAGTGGGAACACACAGTGTTTTTCTTTCATAGTTTGGCTTATTTAATTTGGCATTATATCTTCCAGATGCATCTACTTCGTGTCCAATAACAGGATCTCAGTATTCTTTATGACTGAGTAGTATTCCATCGTGTACATGTGCCACATGTTATTAACCTATTCATCAGTTGTTGAGCACCTAGGTTGATTCTACATCTTAACTATTGTGAATAATGCTGTGATAAATATATGCAGATGTCTTTCCCACAGAATGATTCTTTATCTTTTGGGTAAATACACAAGAATAAGATGATTGAACCATATGGTATATACAGAGTGTGTGTAAACAAAGTGAATTGGTTATGGAATCATGAACCACAATAGGAAAACAAGAAGGTGCTGCCAATGTAATATAACCTCAGAAAAATTGAAGAATGAACACCGAAGGTGTATGACATAATGTTCTTTGTTGAAGACAATGAATATATTAATATCCCTGATTTTTTTATCACACACTATATACATGCTTTGACAAATCATACTATACTCCAGGAAGATGCATAATGGTTATATGTAAATAAGAAATCGTATTAATAGTTTTCAAATAGCTAGGATAGTGGGAGAGGGCATGGAGTAGAACGATACAACTGACTGATGGCACAAGGAGTGCTTACTGTATAACATTGCCTTTGTTTCCAAAGGTCTCAAACTTTTCTCTTCAGGCAGCCTCTATTGATTGATTTGAGTTGGCAGAGGAGAGAATCTGTGTTTTCCATCTCTGTTCTACTCTAACCTACTGTGTTTTGGTAAACTGAGATCCAGAGAGTGCCTTTTAAACTACCGTCTTTGGGGACAGTTTAAATTAACAATTGCTAATCAGTTATGGCTCTAGTAAGGAAAACTATTTGAATGCACATTTAAACATTATGATCAAAGGGGGCCTGACAGCTAAGGTGTGTGGGAAATTGTGGTCTAAGATAAGAATACCAAGGTGTACAGCTGGGTGCCTGAAATAAGAACTTTGTTAATGCGGTAGGAAGAGGATAACTGTCCAGTGAATGTTTATTTAACCTATAGATCTTTGCATTCTGGCTCAAGATTGTATCTTATACATGTAGTGGCTTCAGTTTTCAAAAGGTTTCAAAAAGATCATCCAGAGTTTGTCTTTTGAATAGGTTGGCATGACTTTTAAACAGGACCCAACTGAATCACATCTGATTTCAAAAAATTGAGAGAATAATTAAGAAATTATTAGTCACTAGTGAATGTGGTATGTCTGCTTACTTCAGTGATTTAAAGGAGAAAAAAAAAACCCATTAAATCATCTTAAAAGCACTCTTGCTGTAAAATGAAAATTAGAGAAGGGGTGAATCTGAAATGCAAATGACTTCCCTGCTTCACCAGCAATTTAGTATTATCTAATGAATGCTGAGTAATCAAAGCATTTATTGTCATTTCTACACCCACGCTGAGACTTGGTTTTTGACCTTTAGAACTCTACTCTTCTGAATTGCTTCTCAGCAGTCTCTCTCTTACTCTCAATCCCACTCAGTTCACTTCTTGCAAGACCTGTTGACCTTTACACTCCTTTCTTACCTATTCTAGATCTCCTTAAAATTCTGTACTTTTTGTCGTGTCCAGTTTCTTACAGGTTAAGTCTCTAAGGTATTATTAACACCATGAGGCCACATTAAACTGAAATTAAATAGTGAGGAATAAATTAGGGGACAGTCTTTGGTAAACTCTCCTTCTAGTGTTCTATCACCGTTGGAAAAACTAGACTTTTTTTTTTAAGAGGGATTTTTTGCTATAAAGTATGTGTGCTCACTGGACAGACAGAGAGAGACAGAGAGACAGAAAGCAAGAAATCACCCCCCCAGGGGGGGGGATGGTCATACTATAATCCCTTCTCCTCCATTCTCTTCTTGGGATTTTGGGCATACATGCACATGTCCCTGGCGTGAGCTTTACGCCACTGGCTTACAGCTACTTGGGAGTCCAGCAATGTAACCATAATAGCATCTGCTGGTCCCTTTGCTATTTTTTCCCCTTAGGCTATTCTTAAGTAGTTCTCTTTTTAGTCTTTCTAGTCTAGAAATAATTTTTATTTTAAATTCCATAGTAAAATGAATGGCTACCATTGATTAAGGACCTATTGCTGGGGATGGAGTTAGTGGGCTTCTCTCTAATCAGTTCACAACCAGTTAGTGTCTTCCTTTTTATTTATTTATTTTTACTATGCATACTTATAAGATCTGAAATCCATATGGACTGGCACCTTTAACTACAGTAGCTTTCCCTTTAAATTTTTCTAATAATGTTGTTGGGACTTTTAAATTTAGTTTTTGATATTTTGTCTGTCATTTGGAAGAGCCAATGGGTCCTACTTGTTGCTGGGCTTTTCCAATAGACAGCTAATATTGTAGACCTGAAGTTTACAACAAAGATTGAGGCTAAAGATGTAGATGAGGAAATCATCAATGCTTAGAAGAGAATCATAGGGTTTAGGTTTAACAAAGAAAATAGATAATTGGAAATGCAAGTAACTCACAGAAGCATCTTAGGAGATTCTCATATTTAAAAGGTGGGGAGAAAAAGAAAGAAAATAATCCATTAAGGGCAATGAGAAAGCCTAAGCAAAAGACTCCTGAAAGTGCTAGGATGAAAAGAAACAGCTGTTTGAGGTACTTTAAAAGTGCTATTGAGGTCAGAAAAGAACTCCTGTAGTTTGGGAACTCTGCTCAAATCAGTCATCCTTAAGATGGTGGATACAACAAAATGGTGAGTGAAAAAGCCAGGTTCCAAGATATCACTGTCCTCTTTTATTTCATGGGAATGATATAGAATCTTGGGCATAACAAAGGGCATTAGTCTTAGAAAAAAGGTGAAATGATTTTTTCTGAAGTGAAGCATGAGTAACACACTAAAATCATGAAAAGTGATATATGAATAAAATATGGAACAGCATTGCAAGTTAATGCACACATAAAACCAAGATTCTATATTTAATCAAAATTTGAAGAGCAAAATCTATTCTAGCAGAATATGAAATAAATTGTCTATGATTCAAATATATTTTCCAATATATTGTAGTTGTATTGTTTTTTTACACCTATGAAGAGTCTATGAATTTAAATAAGCAAAGAAAACAGGAAGAGGAGAGAAAGAATTTCAATATGGTACAGAGAAAGACAGACATAAATTGCAGGCAATGTATGGGAAGACATATAAGTGAGAGTTCCTTATTCTGATGTCTGATGCTTATTGTCAAGTGTTAAATAGAATATCTTGAAATCATTAAGAACACCTCATAAAAGGACGAATAGAGTCCTAATGAGTGAAGACTTTCTGGCTCCTTTTTTTCTTCTAGGAAACATTAAAAATGTTCAAATTCTTGAGCAGAATGGCTGGAACTCAGAGCTTTTTATGTAGCCCTGCTGCTTCTCCCATCAATCACATGTAGACCTGGTTGAGTAGTCCTATGTATAGATCCATAAGTTCAGGACAGGAAAGTGTAAGTATTGGTTGGATTTGGGCATTGGGAGTTTGGGCAAGGGAGTTACAGCTAAGTCAGGCTGGAAGCTGACTATAAGCTCAATAGAACACCTACATCTGATTTGTGGAAGTGACACCATCATTAGATCAGAATGTAAGTGGTAAGCTGGAGCTTCAAGTCTTCCTAATTTAAGGAGATGACTAAATTGTCTCTATCCCACAGGTCCCCTCTTTGAGTCAGACAACTTCATAAATGATGACATATTTTCATGTCAAATTTCTAAGCCTTGAATTCTATTCCCTGGTGATATCAGTATTTAGAGATAATTTGCAGGAAAGATCACAAAATTTGACCTAGGAATGAAGATACCATTGGAGTTGTCTGTGTAGAACTGCATTTACCTCCGCATTGCCAATGGTTCACAGCCAGAGGAAACAGGATTTTCTAGACTGAATGTGTTTGGCCAATAAATGGAGAGAGTGGTTATGAGAATCTTGTATCTGTTAATAAAGGCAGTAGTCCTTTTTCCTTTTTGCTGAAGGGTGCACACCTCACTGGAGGACAGAGAGAGGGAGAGAGAAAACACCCTCCATGGGGGATGGCCACACCACAATCCCTTCTCTTCCACTTCCCTGTTTGGGATTTTGGGCACACACGAATGAACACCTTGTGTGTTTTTCAAGCAGCTGGATTTGGACCTGAACTATGGTTTTTCATGTAGAATCTAGTTTCATTAACTACTATGCTACTGGCAGGTCCAATACTGTAATCTTCAGCATTCTTTCAAAGGGGGTAAAACCATCAGCAGTAACTAAACATCGAGTTTAATGTGCAACTGCTGCTGCTGAATGTATTGTTTGACATGATGGCTCTTGATTAAACAAGCTTCATAAGAGAAGAGGCAGTTATTCATGGGTAAGTGAGCTGGAGGCATCACCAGTAGGGCACGGAGGAAACATGAACTATTCATAAACTCTTCATTTTTTCAGTTTTGCTTAACACTGACCCGACACCTGGGAAATAATCCCAAGTGCATTTTCCCCCATACCATCTTAAATGTATTTTATGAATGATCATTTTATTCAATGGTTTGGGGAGAGGAAAGGGTAGGAGAAAGTCCATTTTGCAGCTGGTACTACAGAGGAAAAAGTTACAATTCCCTCAGGCTGCCAAGCCTTTCTTTTGGCAAAAGCACTGGAGATATTATACTGGGATAATTTATCACATTTTGGGTGTTCCAGATTTGCAAGCTGTGGTGAATTTCCAGGGACAGCAGGGCAATAAACTCCACTTTTGTCAAAGAAAAACAGTAACCACACTACTTTCAGTTAAATGGTCCATGGAAACGGAACAGCCACAGATGTCATTCAGGACATTCAGAAATCCTCAGAAAGCCCGAATGTGTCAAGTGGAGATAGGAGAGGAGACTGACTGCACCTTAAGAAGCCTGATTTGATGAGTATAAGGAATCTGGCAATAGCATCTACATCTGTCTCTCTGCACATTTTCATGTATGAATATGCACATGCATGTACATGAGAAACTTCACGTGTTTAAGACCAAAACACATTACTGCTGGATGCTGACAGAAGGAATTACAGCCTCTAAGCTACGAATCAGATAAAGCTGTCTTCATAGGTCTCTAGGGATAGCTTTTTCCAGCACCTTCCTCACTCTCTGGATACTATCAGGATACCTCCTTGGTCATCCAATGCTCCTTGGAGCTGCTACCAAACAGTACGTCTCTCCAGATTAGTAAACCATACTGGGAAGTTGTTGTCAATCTCTTATCTCTTTCTAAATATATATGGTGTCTTTTGTGCTTTCCAGGCTTTGTGTTTAGAAATAGCTTAGCAAATCATCTATTTGTACGTTATCTTAATTCATACAATGGATCAGTATTCTATTGGGGATTTCCATGCCAATATTCAAAAGAATGACATATGGTATGCATTTTGAGCAGATATACAGTGGGGGGAAAGCAGGGCTATTTGGGAGCTAAGAGTCACACCTCAAGTAGGAGGCCACCTTCACACACTACCACGTCTATTAAATTTATGGTCCAGTATAATATCATCTACCCTGTGGATATCCCTGGGGTACATCATCTGTGTCTGTGGATGCCTGCTCATTACAGAGCCAGACCACGACCTCATCCTGTGCCTTTAACTTCAGAGGAAGAAATTCCGTTGGTGTGATGTTTGATGGACAGAAGAATTCAGAGTTCAGCTAGTTCATTGTTTTTATTTTTTTTCCTGCTTTCACTGAGCAGGCTCCTGATTTTGTTTTCTATGTACATATTATTTCATAAGATCAATTCCCAATAGAGCAGAAGAAACCAGCTTGAACTAGTCTATACTTTCAGATTCAGGAATACAGTAAAGTCAGGCAGGACCTTATGAGTTTTGCTATATACTAGAAATATCTTCCTAATTCTTTTTGAGTTAATGCATATGCACATTTTAATAGTTTCCCTCCTTTACCCTGCTAAAGGATTTATAAGACCTATTACACATATTGGGTTGTCAGGAAAGTCATGATCGATTTTTGCATAGAGAAATACATCATAACTTTTCTGGTGATCTAATACAAACAACTCCATACTCTTATACACTAGCTATTATTATTATCCTATAATGACCTGTTGACATATAAACCTTCCTAGTGCAAGTTACATCTTAACATGGACCTCTTTTTTGGGTCTCTCCTCTACCCTGTATAATGTCTTAAACGCTTCTCTTCTCTTCACTCAAGTTCTTAGGTAACCAGAGGTCATCTTTTGGGAGGCCTTCTAATGCTGTTTTTGGTATTCTATGAGCTCAGAGGATTCATACTTTAGAATGAACTATAATCTGAACCTCTACCCTACATTATAGCAGGAGCCAAATTAAATAGAACAACAAGGTGAAGCTTTGCTAAAATTATCCTACCTGTCAGTCTATGAAACCACTAGTGTGAAGATTTTAATCACAACATTGACACACATCATGCTAATTTCAAGCAGTTATATAACTTAAGTGATAAGCCCATCTAAGTTATACCTGCATGGCAACAGAACTGGGGTTGAAAAGTGAGAAATACTGTTAAGTAACAATATACTCAGATTTTATCTAACAGCAAACGTGTCTGTATTCTGGAATAAAACAGCATGTGGTGAACAGGTTCTGTGATGACATGCCTTTGTATCTAGCCCTACAGGACTCATATTAAATGAAAGGGAACAATTAATTCATCTCAGTGGGGTAGTGAAGAAACACAGCCTTCAGTATTTCATGGGAGGTTATATTTCAACTCATCAGAGCTAACCTGGAAAAGGATGTAACTCTGGCATTGTTATTAATAAAGGCTTCGATTAAGACCCACTTTGGGTCTAAATTTCACTTTACCAGTATTTCTTCCCTTTGCTAGGCTTTTATAAAAATGCCCTATTTTCTGTTGCCAGCTATGCTTTTTGCTTTGATAAACTCATTATAAATTATGTGTAATTATTGCATTGTAAACAAAGAAATAGCAACAAATTAGGCACAGATTATTTTTGTTGTTGTTTTTTTAAAGGTTTCTGCCATAGGATGCATGTGTTTGCTGGAGAGAAGAGAGACAAAGAGAGATAGTGAGAGAGAAAGTGAGAAATCACTCCCCCAGGGTGGATAGCCACAGCATAATCCCTTCTCCTCCCTTCTCCTGGGATTCTGGGGCATGCATATACATGTGCCTGGTGTGATTTTCAAGCCACCAGGTCTGTGATATGAACCACAGTTGGTCATGTGGGAGTCCAGTGCCTTAATCATTATGCCACCTGTTGGTCCCAGGCACAGCATTTCTGAGTGAAATTTAAGCAGCTATTTCTGAATGTAAACAACTTTAGTATGACCAGGTAGGTTAAAATTACCGTTACACAGTATTATATATTGAATTTTAGGTATATAGGGCAAAAAGAAAAAAAAGAGGAAGAACACAGGAGGCCTTAGCCTATGTACTTTTCTGATTATGGATGATTACATTTATCTAGGGAATGCAATGCTTTATAAAAGATGAAAACATTCTTCTGGGAGGAAAACTAATTAACTTCCTCCTTGTACAGATTGGTAGCACTCTCTCTTCTATCTTAGATGTCAGCAGGACACCCCCATCTTTGGATGAAAAATGCTGACTGGTGTGTTCTGGGAATCTTGGCTCACCCCAAGGCTAATGAGTACGTTGCCTGGCTGTGTGCCCAGCTTTTGTGGTACGGAGTTACCCCCGAGCATTATTAAAACCTACACTAACATTTTGAGTTAGAAAGCAAGATCTGCTAGTACATCACAGGAAACTGGGCTTTCTCTCCATAACCATCAAAATAAAATCCTCTTGCCCCCTGCCACCCTTGACTGGCCTCCTTGGTCTGCTATAATCTCCAAATTCATAAAACTCTTCATTGGAGAAGTGAAGGAGGGCAGAATGCATAGGATTTTCCTAGTTTGGAAGAACCCAATCTGTGTGCCTCTTTCCACTGGGATGCAGGACAGGGATTGGGTCACATAGATGAATCCTGAGAGGTGGGAGTTGCCTAGGGAAGAAACACAGAGAGCAAGAGGAAAGGACAAGTGGAGAAGAGCAGCTCTTACTTGTCCTTGTAGGTTGCCTGTGTGTAATTAAAATGCAGAAGTTGACGGAGCTTTACAAGGGGACCAATGGTGCTAGCTGCCTCATCTCTACTGTCAGGACATGACAAAGTTTGCTGTAGACAGGATAGCAGAGAAATCTTTCAAAACATTTCAAAATATTAGTTAGTTGGGTTTTTTTGTTTGTTTTGAGAGGTTTTTGCTATAGGGCGTGTGCACTTGCCAGAAAGACGGAAAGAGACAGAGAGACAGAAAGTGAGAGGTCCCCCCCCGCCAGGGGGATGGCCATGCCACAATCTCCTCTCCGTTTGCTGGAGAGAAGAGAGACAAAGAGAGATAGTGAGAGAGAAAGTGAGAAATCACTCCCCCAGGGTGGATAGCCACAGCATAATCCCTTCTCCTCCCTTCTCCTGGGATTCTGGGGCATGCATATACATGTGCCTGGTGTGATTTTCAAGCCACCAGGTCTGTGATATGAACCACAGTTGGTCATGTGGGAGTCCAGTGCCTTAATCATTATGCCACCTGTTGGTCCCAGGCACAGCATTTCTGAGTGAAATTTAAGCAGCTATTTCTGAATGTAAACAACTTTAGTATGACCAGGTAGGTTAAAATTACCGTTACACAGTATTATATATTGAATTTTAGGTATATAGGGCAAAAAGAAAAAAAAGAGGAAGAACACAGGAGGCCTTAGCCTATGTACTTTTCTGATTATGGATGATTACATTTATCTAGGGAATGCAATGCTTTATAAAAGATGAAAACATTCTTCTGGGAGGAAAACTAATTAACTTCCTCCTTGTACAGATTGGTAGCACTCTCTCTTCTATCTTAGATGTCAGCAGGACACCCCCATCTTTGGATGAAAAATGCTGACTGGTGTGTTCTGGGAATCTTGGCTCACCCCAAGGCTAATGAGTACGTTGCCTGGCTGTGTGCCCAGCTTTTGTGGTACGGAGTTACCCCCGAGCATTATTAAAACCTACACTAACATTTTGAGTTAGAAAGCAAGATCTGCTAGTACATCACAGGAAACTGGGCTTTCTCTCCATAACCATCAAAATAAAATCCTCTTGCCCCCTGCCACCCTTGACTGGCCTCCTTGGTCTGCTATAATCTCCAAATTCATAAAACTCTTCATTGGAGAAGTGAAGGAGGGCAGAATGCATAGGATTTTCCTAGTTTGGAAGAACCCAATCTGTGTGCCTCTTTCCACTGGGATGCAGGACAGGGATTGGGTCACATAGATGAATCCTGAGAGGTGGGAGTTGCCTAGGGAAGAAACACAGAGAGCAAGAGGAAAGGACAAGTGGAGAAGAGCAGCTCTTACTTGACCTTGTAGGTTTCCTGTGTGGAATTAAAATTCAGAAGTTGACGGAGCTTTACAAGGGGACCAATGGTGCTAGCTGCCTCATCTCTACTGTCAGGACATGACAAAGTTTGCTGTAGACAGGATAGCAGAGAAATCTTTCAAAACATTTCAAAATATTAGTTAGTTGGGTTTTTTTGTTTGTTTTGAGAGGTTTTTGCTATAGGGCGTGTGCACTTGCCAGAAAGACGGAAAGAGACAGAGAGACAGAAAGTGAGAGGTCCCCCCCCGCCAGGGGGATGGCCATGCCACAATCTCCTCTCCTCCATTCTCCTCTCGGGATCTTGGGCATGCACGCACACACACCCAGTGTGAGTTTAAGCCACTGAGTCAGGACTTGAACCGCGGTCGACTATGTGGGAGTCCAGCGATGTACCATTATGCTATCTGTTGGTCCCAGTAGGTGGATTCTTTAAAAATTTCTCATCAGGACCAGCAGTTAGCATAATGGCTGTGTCGCTGGACTCTCACGTAGTCGACCACGGTTCGTGTCCTGGACCCGGTGGCTCAAAACTCATGCTGGGCATGTGTGCGTGCATGCCCAAGGTCCCGAGAGGAGAATGGAGGAGAAGGGATTGCGGCGTGGCCATCCCCCCTGGGGGGTGATTTCTCGCTTTCTGTCTCTCTGCCTCTCTCTGTCTGTCTGGTGAGTGCACATGCCTTACAGCAAAAACCTCTCCAAAAAAAAAAAAAATTCTCATCAACCCTTAGAAGCTCATGGAAGACATTAGGCATTTTCTGTCCAATTCAATTTTGGTAAAGAATTTCAAAGCAGAAGAAATATATATCCTTCAAAATATATCTATCTAGTCTCCTTTGGTGATACTATCTGATATGCATACTTAACATTTTTAAAAAGCCCTCCAACAGCACAATTATAGGAATTTTCTCCCTTCAGCCTTTGATTCTAATAAGTTGTTAGCCTATTTAACAAGTAATGGTCTTCTAAAATCATTTCCGTTTATAGCAGTTATGCTTTTCTTATTTAACTTTAAAAATAAATGTTTAGAGAAGTCAAATCAATATCTTAACTAGTATTGCCAAGTTTATGAGAAAGATGTGAGTACAGTTCAGCTTCCCCGGTAAAGCCTCGTTACTATGGGATGCAACAAGGCTTACATCACACATACACACACACAGGATGCCTTACATACACACACACACACACACACACACATATGTATATATATAAGATGATACACACACACACACATGTACAATTAAAACATCTTTTGGGCAGTTTGATTAGGGCAGAATTTGACTAAAATAGCACCAAGTAAATAGGAATTTTTTTTTCTTATCTGAGATAGATGGATTGCTATTTCTTATGTTTCTTCTTTTTTTTAATCTCAGGCAAATAAGGACTAAAGTTTCTTCCTGTATCTTAGAACCAATGGGCTTGCAACTGGATAGCAATGAGCCTGAGAATAACTGTGGCTATGACCTAACAGACTTTTCCTTTTAGAAGAGGAGAAATATTGTAGAAAAAGACAAAGGATGAGGAGCAAGATAGAGAAGGAGGAAAACAGTGGGAGGTACAAGAAAGTGGAAAGAACTGCAAAATAAGAAAGAAGGGAGGTTAACAAAAAGAGGAAAACTTTAAGCCACTCAACTTACAGGAGAGTGCCAACCCTGACAGCTGAGCCATCTCTGACTTGGCTCCTCCACCTCTCCAGCAAGGGAGGAACAGCACTATTTTTAAAGAAGGTCATTAGCAAGTCATGTTTAAATTCTGTGTTCAGCCATCCCCATTTGAGTGCTTGTTGGGAAGATGCAGAGCCAAACAGCACTGGGACACAGATCTCTGCATTTAATTTGCCAACTAAACTGGAGACTCACTTAATCTTGCATCTTTTCTGTATTATTTTCCTGACAAAGCAGTCTTTCCATTAAGAAAAATGTACTCAGCTATTAATTTGTCCTGACTCTTAACCTGGCCAATGAAATATAAGCATGTGCAATTTTGTGTCTATTTTAGGACCCGGATGTGGGAGCAGTTAAAACTCACTGCTTGGAGTAAAGCTCTCTGCATTCATCTCACTCTTTCTAGTTCCATCTTCTTTGTTCACTCTTCCTGATGAGCTGCCTGATGGTTACAAGCACTGTTCGGGATCCTAACAATCTCAGACTAGATGAAAGGAGGAAAGGGCTCAGCATACTTTCTTCTTAATAATTAGTTTCTTTTTTCCCCTTAAGAGAATGTCTGAGGGCTCCTAAGTATTACACACTGCTGTTTTTTTCCCCCTCTTTATTTTTAATTGGCATTGGACACATGTGCTCACCAGAGAAAGAAAGGGAAAG
>NW_006159508.1:825655-826823 GCF_000334495.1 Tupaia belangeri chinensis
GAGAGGGAGAAAGCACCCACCCAGTGGGGTGTGGTTACACCACAATCCTTTTCCTCCATTTCTCCATTCTGTTGGGGTTTGGGGCAGAGGTATGTACACATGCGCCCAGCATGTTTTTCAAGTCACCAGGACTTAGATTTGAACTGTGATTGGCTTTGTGGAATCTAGCTTCTGGTTTCTTGGTTTTTCCATTTAACTTAACAACTTTCCTGGAGTGATGAAGTTGAGATTTTGAGTAGAAAACCGAAGGCTCCCAATAGCATTTTGTTTTATCTTCTGAGTGATTGTTCCAAGAGAAACCAAGGATTATACTTACTAGTGACAAGGTATACAGAAATGAGTATAGGAATTTGCATTCCAGTGTCTTTGGTGCTGGCTAGTTCTGTGACAATGGATATGCCACCTCACTCAGCCTCAGTTCCCTCATTTGTGTAGTGTGAATGATAATATCAAATTGTACATTAAGTTGACTATTAAATAAGAAAATAAAGTAGTGCCTGGCACATATAGTACATACTCAACAAATACTAGTTCTTTATGCTATGTTTATGACTATTAATACTATTCTCTTGGCCAGACAATGGTATTTGTACCATTTTTCCTCTTCTTTCTCTTTTTCTTTAAAGGAAGGAATGTGGTGATTGGGAGAAGGCACTAGAGGTGGGACAGAGTCAAATACTACAATGATTCATTCAAAATCTCTCTTACACATCAGTGGAGGATATACAATTTCTGTACAAGAGGCTCAGGGTAAAAATCAGGTTGAAATAGGAAACTTATCTTGAAATTGCATTTGCCTATCCCTGTTATAGTCTTTATATTTCTCTCAGATATTGTTTTGGTGGGGCTTACAGGTGGAAAGTGAAAGCCCCTCCCAAAGTCACTTCTGGGTGACATCACTACTTAAGCATCACACTTTAACTTGGCTTCACATGGATAAACAAGTTCCTTTGGTGTAATCCTATGAGCTGCTAGACACAGACAAGTATGTTTATCACTTCAAACTTCAATGATGAGCCTCAGTGTTAGAATTGCTCTATTTATACTTCACTTTTGCAGATAATCCTGATGCTTTTATATAATTGGTGAACTCCACTAGTTTAGCCAAAAGTAAATAAGATGATTTTTTTTTTTTTTTTTTTTTTTTTTTTTTCCACTTAGGGTTTTT
>NW_006159508.1:827196-838382 GCF_000334495.1 Tupaia belangeri chinensis
CCCTAGTTTAAGCAAAAATAAAAAAGAAGATTTTTTTTTTTTTTTTTTTTTTTTTTTTTTTACCATATGAGTTTATGACAAATTCACAAGCCAGGATCACTTTCAATGATTCTGGCTGACTTACCTGTTTTAAATTGCATGAGATGACAGTTGGTTTTAGTGTTTTCCCTTTAAAACTCAGGCCGTGATATGACAACTACTTCACGAGCACAGAAGCCTGCTGGGTGATAGGCAGGGCAAGGGATGGCAAATTGGTTGGTTCGACTCTCCCAACATAATTACTCAAATACACCCTTGCTGAGCTATCTAGCTCTTCTGTAATTACATAATGTGCCAAGGCTCTGGAGAAGATAGAGTTTTCTAAGTACTATGTACCATCTGTATTCATTGCACTGCAAAACTTCTGTGATTTCAAGGTCCATCAGAAACTGCAGTGGAGGCTTGGAAAGTCACAGACTATGTGGGGAAACCACACACCTGCTCAGGCACAGAGAAGGCTTACAATACCAAAGCACTTGAGAATAGTTTGGTTTCTGTGCACAGTTCTTGCCTCTGGATCCTTCCTTTACAGAAGGGTTGGTAACAGTCACTTAGGATTCTGGAAAAGGCCTAGGTACTCCTATCTTACCTGCCTTTGCTCTGGGAGGAGAGGAGAGCCCCCGGTGTGGCTCTCAGACTGACTTACATTCTGTGTCCTTCTGAGATAAGGTAGAAGCATCCTTGACCAATGAGTCTACACTTGAATATCCATAGGAGTCACAAATGCAGGCACTCAACTGTTAATGATCCAAAAGATGACTTGGTAGCTCTTCGTATCATCCTGAAATTAGCTGATGAAAGTGCCACTAATGAGCATCTATTAATAGAAGGCAACTAAAGTAACACCACTAATGTAATGCCAGGAGGTATAAGAAAACATGTGGACAAAGAAATCTAATATTGTTCTACATCAAAATGGCCCTCTTAAAAAATATAGAGCTAGAAAATGATCACAACTAAGAGACATTTTATCCACTGCTTGGTGGGGCTCACCATCAAGTTTTAAATGAGGTAGTGGACAGTTCAAGACTCCACAGAGCCTTTCTCAATTATTCTGACAGTGCGGCCAAAAACTCCGATCTTTTCTCTGAATTCTTATTACATAACAAGGAGCCCAATCCTTCTAATTCAGTATTTAAATTTGTTATAGTACTTTGTTTCATTGGTGTGTGTATGACCTCCACAGCAAAATTATTAACAACTAGAAAACAGGAACGTTATCTATAATAGAATGTCTTCTTCGTCTTCCTTCTTACCAGCTCCAACTTGAGGTTGCATAAGAATCATTCTCTGTGATTTCATGAAGTATTCTCTCCTCTCCCCCACATTTTAACACCCTAATTATACCATATGCAAATATCTATTTATCTCTTTGATTATGAATTGTACCTTTTATCTCTGGTTCCCTATACCCAGCATTAGGCTCTGCACTCTGCTGGGGCAGTGTGACTAAGGAGTTAGCTGTGTTGTTTAAACTCAGTCTGTTCTTATATTTTAGAAAATGTAGAGAACACTGAGTTACTAACTGCTCTGAAAAGACTTCGAGTGTAGATATGGTATTCCCTACATTTTATACACATAGAATTTGGATTATGCTAATGAATGAATGCCTCTGAGAGGGAATGTATTTAGAATATTTGTAATGTGCGCTTACAATTACTTTTCTTTTTCCTAATATAATTTTTTAGGTAATAATAAGAATAATAAAAGACAAAAACTATTTGCTGTGCTTACTGCCCTTCATACATGAAAGTGTTGACAAAGTCCTTTTCCTGGCTATAAAATATGGAACATGAAAGTCAGCTATTCTCTTACCAGTTTTCATCTCCTCATTGTAAAGGTGACTCAAGCTTTGGCATTGTATTGGTTACTTTCTGCAGAAGGCATTAGTTTGCCTGAATACAGACCACATACACACCAAACAAGAACTGATAAGCTTACATGAGAAATCACATACTTAAAGCAACACAGATGCTTTCATTTTAGTTTTTAGGGATACATGACAATGTGGAAAAGGCTGCAGCATTTCTGCAGCCTACATTGGCATGACATTGGCATTAAAGCTAACTGTATGCAGCTGCAGCTGTCTAGGAAACAAAGCTGAAGCAAATGGCAGCCCAAAGCCCACAGTATCGAAAGTCCTGCTGTGGGACCTGGCTCAGGCAATAGTGGATTGGCATCACTGAACTTCAGTTAATGAAAAGACCCCTAGGTCTTCATCATGGGCCAACTCCATTATGGCCATATTCTAGTGCTCATTCCAGGTCTGGATGGCAAAGAGATTTTCCCATGCATGTACTGCTGCCATCTATGCTGAATGCAGAAATGGTAGATGCACTTAAAAGCAGTTTAAAACCAATCTGTTCAGATGTACAAATATTCAAGTAACTAGACTTTCTCACCAAACCAGGGTGTGGTGGAATCAAGCTGTCCTTAGAGTTAAAGATAACTATTTCCGGACTGTTTGATTATGCAGAAGGTGCTCACTTTTCAGTTCTTTTTGCAAATAACATATTTTGCTAAATTGCTTCCCTCTTATTAGTCATAGGGGGGAAAGCAATCATTCTTTTCAAAATATATTCAAGTCATTATTAATTGAAAGACTACTGTGTGCCAGACATTATAGTTAATTTCATAATGTCCAATTTCAAAGCTAAACTCTTGGTGTGCTAATAAATTATATTTATTTATGTAGATAGTCTAATCACCAGAACCACAGACCTGAACTGACTTCAACCTTTCATTCTGACTGTCCCTAAAAGCTGTTTACCTAGCTGCTGATCGCATATAAATCAAATTGGTTCCTTGTGCAATGAGTAGGATTAAAACTTGAATAGAAAGAGTGCAATTAGAGTCATGGAATGGCCTGTGCTTCCCTTAAGTTGTATGAATACTATTTTCAAAATTATAATCATAAAAAAAGAAAAATTAAAATATTAACATTCATTATGTATATGTTTTTCCTATAAATACAGATATTCATAACTATAAACACAAATCACACAACCTAGCAACTAATTAAACAGAGAAAATACTTCAAAACTTGGTTGTTAGGGAATCCTCTTCATTCTTTTCAAAGCTGAATAACACTTATCCTTTTGTATTATCCACCCAGCTGTAAAACTTCATTTGTTCAGTCAATCCAGAGCTGAAACAGTCTGCAGGAAGTGACAAGTGACCAAACGAATACATACAGCTCTTCACATTTACACACAGCACCTTGTCAGTGTTATTAACACGTTTCATTTCCATGTTCTTTCCTGGAAAGGTTCATCATAATCCTCTGAGCAAAAAACTGTGGTTTATTAAAATTCTCCTAAAAACTGCCTGGCAACACTTGTGTTTTGCCATGTTCATGGTCTTTTGACCTCCACTCCTCCTCCCCCCCTTTTTTTTTTCTTCATGTTTGGTCTTTTTTTTGGTGAGAGGTGTTTGATATTTATTTATTTATTCATTTTTTGCTATAGTGCGCATATGCTTGCCATAAAGACAGAGAGAGACAGAAAGTGAGAAATCACTCCCCAGGGGGGAAGTCCATGCTGCAATCCCTTCTCCTCTATTCTCCTCTTGGGATCTTGGGCACACACGCACACATGCCCGGTGTGAGTTTAAGCCATTGGGTCCAGGACTCGAACTACCTCGTCTACATGGGAGTCCAGTGACATAGCCTTATGCCAATTGCTGGTCCCAGCCATGCTTGGTTCTTTAAACAACAATTATGCATGTGTGAAAGACATATTGTTAGGAAAAGCATGTAGATTGAAGCTGTAAATAATGTACATCTAAGAGAGTCTAGTTGCTGATGACCACAACATCAGTATTAAAAGCTTAGTAAGTTCATGCTGTATTTAAGGGGATCATATACCTTTGTGTGGTTGTCGTGGATTTGTGAAAGAACCTAGAAATCAATCAAACCAAGAACTTTATTATTCACATTTGAAACTGAGGCCCAGAAAGGTGAGTGGGTTGGTTACAGGTCCTGGAGTTGGCATCAGAGCTGGGGCTACTTTCTATTTTGAGATTACCCCCTCGGTGCTTCTGCTTGGATTCTAGGCTGAAAGGCAAGCTCTCTTATGATGAAGAGTACAAACTTATGTGAAGTCCAGCCAGTCTAGAGACATTATGGGTTCGTTTAAAGAGTCAGCTTTTGTAGGCTGGTTTTCTTTTACTTTTTTTTTTTGTTTTTTTTTTTTTGCTATAGGGTGCGTGCACTCACCAGACAGACAGAGAGAGATAGAGAGAGACAGAGAGACAAAAAGTGAGAAATCACCCCCCAGGGGGGATGGCCACGCCGCAGTCCCTTCTCCTCCGTTCTCCTCTCGGGATCTTGGGCACACACACACACACACGCCCGGCGTGAGTTTTAAGCCACTGGGTCCAGGACGTGAACTACAGTCGACTACGTGGGAGTCCAGAGACATAGCCATTATGCTAACTGCTAGTCCCATTTACTTTTGTGTGTACAGATCTTCAGCTCCAAACAAACCCTGGACATATTCGCCTTCTTGTTGTTATGATTTTTTTTTTTGTGCCTTTCCTGCTTTCTAGAATGCTCTGACCCTCATCACTTCATTCTTATTCTATTGGTACTTCTAATGAGCAGCCCAGAGGATGGCTTTCATCCTAACTCCCACGCATTGTATTTCAGGTCAAGTGAGACACTCTACCTAGATCCACAGGTTAAAACAACATGGCCAGCATCCTTTTCACAATCTGAGTTCAACAAATAAGGCAATTATGACTTTTCACATGAACTTTTACTTGATTACTATGAAGGTTTTATGTGACAGGTAGGAGCAAATGGTTCAAAAAATGAACATGTTATGTATTGTCCAATTTTTCTTTAAAACTATTATTAATTGAATGTTGTTTAGAACTAATGAACATATAGAAATAAATGTATAACATTACATGCAAAATTTTGTATGCAAATAAAGTGATGCTCTGTAGTATATTTACTTAAAACCTACACAAGAACAAGAAATAAATGTCCTTGTATAAGCAAATTAAAATGATGATTCTGTTCACTCTACATTTTCGAGTCTTTTTCCAGTTTTCAAACCCTGGCCTCACATGGGAGGTAGTTTTTTACAGGTAGATCTCTGCACCATCTATGTGGAAAGCAGAAATGGTAGATTTGGTTAGAAATGTTTTAAAACAAAACTGTTTTGTTTGAGGCACAAATATTGAAGTGCCTAGACCTCATTACCAAACCAAGAGGGAGGTTGGAAATCAGGTTCAACCTCTAATAATCTGTCACCTCACTCAAATCTTGTTTGAGTTTCTGAACTGGCCCCTCTGTTTGCTAAAATATTTGTGGGCACCTCTGATACAAGATGAGGAATACATAATGCCTCTATAAGACTGATCAATGCCATTTCCACAAGAGAAGTGCTGTTTTTGTTTGTTTGTTTGTTTGCTGTAAGATGTGTGTACTCACCACAGAAAGACAGAGGGAGGAAGTGAGAAATCACCTCCCAGAGGGATGACCATGCCATAATACCTTCTCCTCCATTCTCTTCTTAGGATTTGGGGCATGCACACACACACACCCCTAGTGTAAGTTTTACACTGCTGGGTATGGGACTCAAAACATGCTGTTGACTGTGTGGGATCCAGCCACCTTAACCCCTATGCCACTAGCTAGCCCCAAGAGAAATCCTGGTTCTTAACACTATTGAATCCCCCTGAACTGAAAAGATGCCATGAGAAGTTTGGAACTGAAATGAAGTTAAAATTTAAAGAGTCTAATATATGCATGTATGTAAGAAGTGGGAATTATCAGGACTAGCAGATGGTGTAATGGTTATGTCCCTGGACTGCCATGTAGTGGACCGTGGTCTGAATCCTGGACCTGTTGGTTTAAAATATACATCAGGCATATGTGTACATGCATGCCTAAGATCCCAAGATGGAAGATGGAAGATGTAGGAGAAGAGATTTTGGCATGGCTATACCTCCTGGGAGGTGATTTCTTGCTTTTCTTTTGTTGTCTCTCTCTGTCTCACTCTTTCTCCAGTGAGTGCATGTGGCCTATAGCAAAGATTTCTCTCTTTAAAAAAAAGTGGAAAATACCTGTTACCTTTTGACATTAGCATCTAATTATTTGGAGATATACCTGAGATGCAGCTACAGAACATTATGTTTCCTCAGAATTTCACGTCTTCTCATTTAATCTTCACAGGTAAAACTTTAGAGGGACAGCTGGTCATTTCTTTCAAAATTGTCACATCAGTCTTTGATTTTTAATTCCTTATTTTCCCTCCTTGAGTCTGGGTCAAACTACTTATTTTTCTTCTAGGACTCATCTCAAATGGACTTTTCCATCTACTGCGAATCTAATGTTTTCACTTTTGTCTTAAAATTATTTCTTCCACAGATTTCCTTACACTGAACTCCCCTTCTGAGCTTTTGACAATTGCAGTCTCTCATCTCTTTTACATAAATCTCACTTGGAAGACAAAGCCCTCAGGTTAAGGCATCTGTAGGTGCATTTCTCTTGAAGAGTTAGCAACACCTACATCAATAGCATCCACCTTCACCGCCACCTACGAAAGCAACTTACATTGAGAACCTGCTTTCCTTTGTTTGGTGTTCCTGTTTGAATGGAAATGTAACCCTGGACAGAGACATTGTCCCTGGGTTCTGAACTGGGATCTATATAATTCAGGAAGCACTGGACTAGGAAATAAAATGGAGGCAAATAGGAATCAGAAAAAGTTCCTGAGATGAAGAAGAGCATAATCTCATAGAATGAGGTTTATATCTTAAGACAAAGCAGCCGTGAAAGATTTTAGAAAACACTGGCACTGGTTTCAGTTAAAAAAATTAAGTAAGCCCAGGGACGGGTGGTAGATTGTCAAAGGTCAAGATAGACAAAGAGTCAAATGTGATTAGGAGCTTCTGGATACAGAAACTTTGAGGAGATCTTGAACATTTCCAAAAAACTATTTGTGCTCTGTGTTCTTTTGAACCCTCAATTCTGTTTGGCCATCCAGGGTAGGGATGTAATGGAAGGCAGCAGAAATCAGACATATAGGTAGGTAGGTAGGTAGGTAGGTAGGTGTATCATCTTTTGGTTGGCAAATGAATTTTCTCATTACAGACACACTATTATTTCAAGAGAGAAGCAGGATGTAGATATAAGTTTTTTTGGCCTTTAACTATTTTTAAAGGGTTGACAATATTTATACATTGAGGATGGTGGTCCTTATATATGGCATCTATCTACACAAAGGTATTTGAAGTTGGGGTAAAATTAAAAATAGGTAAGATAATTTAATCCATATCCTCAAATTGAATGTCTTTCATAAAAGCAAACATAGTAACTTTCTGTTACTGTCAAAATTTATCTTCTATTTCCTACCACCAATAGTCTCCAAGTTAGAGCTATGTAATAAGTCTTCTAAATTCCTTAAGGCAGTACATTCCATGAAGGCAAGTATGTACTTCTATTATATAAAATAATTCAAGTATTGTAAGAAGATATTCTTTCATGAATAAGGCTTTTAAGACATTTTTCTTCTGGAAGAAATTAATGTATATCATTATGTATAGAAGCTATATAGAAGCTGTTTTCTCCTAAAAGCAAGAATGTAGGTACTTAGATGTTATTTGCAGTGAAATTTACCTTTAGAGTGATAATTGTAGTAACCTTTTAAATGAACATATGCATATACCAGAACTTGCACCTGTCATTGTTGTCATGGAAACAATTCTAAAACATAAGATACAATTCTATTATTGAGATGGTATAGTTTCCCAAGTGAATTTTAATGAAATTGTAGTAGAAGAAAATTTTATGAAGGTTCTAAATTATTTGATGAAATTTGTCAACAAGAATCTGACCAAAACTACATAGTGGTTATCTTATCTGAAAAGGAAAAACAGTCAGCAAGTGTCAAGCATGTGAAAAGTGACATAAAGCAGGTTAATTTAAAAGTGTGTGGCATGCCCAATGCTAGCTCTTTAACATTTTTGTATTTTTTTGTCTGTGTGATTATTTACATATTTATTTGCCAGAGGGTACGTGTGTATGCATGGGAGACAGAGAGACAGAGAACCACCCAATAAGGCCTGGCCATACAATCCTCTTTTTCTCACCTGGTACTCTATTGGGTCAGGATCCTGGGCACATGCACACAGCCTCGGCATGTTTTTCAAGCCACAAGGGCTGAGATTCAAACTGCAGTCAGTCACGTGGGACCTGGTTTCTTCTGTACAGTGCTTAACCACTACACAGGGGGGCTAGCCCCCTTATGCTTATCTTTAACAAGGCCTGTTTTCAGTGACAACTGTTCTTGTTGTTGGTTGAAGCATATTTGAGCATTAGATATCCTAGTTGTCCATACCAAGATCACTGAGTGATCTTAAGATTTTTCCTGATTTCTGTCATCTTTGGGCTTCCCGTTGGTATATAACAGATCTATAGCTACAATGTTTTCAGAGCTAAGAGACCTACAAGACCTCTAGTCCAACTACTTTACAGATTAGGGAGCCAATGCCTAAGAAGGTTAAGTGACTTGGCCAAGTAAATGTGGCAGGCCTGGACTAGTGTTCAGACTCCTGCCTCTCTTTCTTGTATAGTCATGATGGGACATTATGAAACATGAGGGTCTTCAAAAGTTCATAGAAAATGCATGGTATGAAAAGCTAGATATTGATTTTGATTTTTTGGCACCACAATAAACTCAAACTTTAATTCTAGTTTTCCACAAACTTTATAAAGTCCCCTCATATAGCCCTCCTGCTGTTTGGTTAAGCTGGTACATTTGATCTTCAAGGAAATCAAGTTCTGAATTTGAATATCTGGACCTACATTGCCTACTTATATCTTCACAGGAGGTAAGTTCAATTTGCTAAAAGAAGTAAAATGTTAATGTCCTCCCTCCTTAAAGTATCTGCACACTAAATATGTTGGTCACATGTGGCTTAGTACTTCCGACCATGGGAACTTAATATCTTAATGTAAAAAGAGAAGAGAAAGTTTTCTTGATTTGGAACCATTGCTTCCCCTCTTCTGTACTCTATAGTCATGTGAATCAACTGTCCCAGGCTCCTAATGGAGCCAACTGTGAAACAGGTTGCTTGCCTTTAAGTCGAGAGCCTGGGAAATACATCTATGGTGTTAACGTAAAGCTATCAGCTGCTGGATTGGGGCTCTAGTATATAATTTTGCGCACACTGTTACAGCATTACATTCAAGGGGGAAAAAAGTCCTCACAGTCATAAAATAGGACTGGAAAACGGGTATCCCTAGATCCAGAGAGCACTTATTATGTAACTCTTGTTGCGGACTGATGAGGTGGTAGGCTCTGTGCCCAGCCAAGTGTCTGGCAAGGCCGTGGACTCCCCAGGCTCTAGGAGGCTCTGGAGACAGTGTGTCACATAGTGATGATGGGTGGAAAACACTCTCACTGTTCAAGACGGGATTGCTTTGGCTTCCTCTATGTTGAGCTTTTGGCACTTGAACTGGACCCAGTGTAACACCACAGCTGGGAAATAACATTATTTGGATTGGTTAAGAGCAGTTTTTGAATTAAGTTCTACTGTCATAAAATAGAGAAGGAAAAACAAAAAGCATTAGAGAAGGAAAAAAAATATTCCTGTCCTATTCACAAGCTCCACAAGGGCTATCTAGCTATTGTCCATACATTTGCACATGAATGTACATTATAAACACTTTTCTTGTATAAATATATATGCATATATATGATATGCAAAGTCATATAAATCTGTATAATTCATTCTATACTTATTTACTGAGGACTTACTAGGTACCAGGCACCCTGTCCTATTTTTTTTTTTTTACAGTGACACACGTGTGTACATCACTTTTACAATGAATGTAATAAATTCCTCCCTCACAGGTATTAAACAACCTAGTCTGAGTAAAGGACCTGATGAGTAAAAGGTTGCCACAATTATTTGCTTCTCTAAGACTTCTCTGCCCTCCTCCAACTTCGAGATTTGAGAAACTGTCCTGTCCTTCCAAATTTGGCAAGCCATTGCTCTACAGAGACGAGAACAAAGGGTACAAAGTTGGCCCATTATGGGCCTAATTCAGAGTCTGTCACAGACACTCATGCCAAATTCTCCACTTTGAAGACTCCTATGGATTCTGAGAGTGATCTGTTACCTTTTATTTATTGATATTTAAATTTTTTGTAGGGTGTGTAAGCTCACTAAAGAAACAGAAAGACAAAGCAAGAAAGCACATCCCATGGGGATGACCTTGCCACAATACCTTCTCGTTCATTCTCCTCTTGGAATTGTGGGCACACATGCACACATGCCCAGTGTGTTTTTTAAGCCACTGAGTCTGTGACTCAAGCATAGAGACGGCCATGTGGAATTTAGTCATCTCAACCACCACACCACCAGTTTGCCATTGTCACCTTTTATATTCAGTAAGCATTAGGAGATTTTTCACCATAAATATTTGCAAATTTGTTCAAATCTGTGAGTACAGCTAGGCAGAAAGACATACAGACACATGTATTTTTTTCTGTTTATAAAATTTATGTATGTATATATATATATATATATATGTGTGTGTGTGTATATACACACACACATACACATATATATATATATATAGTTGAACACATATATATAGTTGAACATTTGGAATAAAAAGTGTTTAAATAAGATATTAACTATGTATGATTTCATAATTCAAACAATGTTCCACTCAAGATTTTGGTCTAATCCCTATAGCATGCTATGACTTTAAGGCAGAGCCCTATGAAATGAATAAATTGGAACTATGATGTATATTGTTATATATAGTGGTAATGCTTTACAACTCCTTTAACCAGTGAAAAGGGCATGAAGTTTGTATGTATGTGTCTTTGTTTATGTGACAGAGAGAGAGAGAATGTGAATATGAGAATATTTAGGAGAAATTAGTCCACTAGAAATTTACTGCAAGCCATACTGAAAACATCCAGAATGCTTAAGTAGGCCTTTCTAGTTCTTTGTAAATATAATTTTGGAAAACAAACAAAAACATAGAGAGAAAAGGTCTATATTCATCTCATATTTGCAAATAAACCTTATTTCATCAATGGCAAAATTAGTTTGTGTAATTTGCAACCTCATTATCATCCCGGATCCCCCCTGCCATGCTGCCTGTGTTTTTTCTG
>NW_006159508.1:843117-896693 GCF_000334495.1 Tupaia belangeri chinensis
CACACACACATACACATATATATATATATAGTTGAACACACATATATATATATAGTTGAACACATATATATAGTTGAACATTTGGAATAAAAAGTGTTTAAATAAGATATTAACTATGTATGATTTCATAATTCAAACAATGTTCCACTCAAGATTTTGGTCTAATCCCTATAGCATGCTATGACTTTAAGGCAGAGCCCTATGAAATGAATAAATTGGAACTATGATGTATATTGTTATATATAGTGGTAATGCTTTACAACTCCTTTAACCAGTGAAAAGGGCATGAAGTTTGTATGTATGTGTCTTTGTTTATGTGACAGAGAGAGAGAGAATGTGAATATGAGAATATTTAGGAGAAATTAGTCCACTAGAAATTTACTGCAAGCCATACTGAAAACATCCAGAATGCTTAAGTAGGCCTTTCTAGTTCTTTGTAAATATAATTTTGGAAAACAAACAAAAACATAGAGAGAAAAGGTCTATATTCATCTCATATTTGCAAATAAACCTTATTTCATCAATGGCAAAATTAGTTTGTGTAATTTGCAACCTCATTATCATCCCGGATCCCCCCTGCCATGCTGCCTGTGTTTTTGCTGCCTCTCCCTGTGGCATGTGCTCTGCAGAAAGGGATGTAATTATAAATCTCCATCCCTAACAAGCAGTGGTGGTGCCCAGCAACTTGACTCTTCCCTTGTCAAACACTGCATAGAAACCAAGTGGTGTAGATACCGTTTGAATGTCAAAGTCCGACAGCTATTAGAAAAACAGCTGCCTCTAGTTCTTTGCATTAGGCCCCTCTTTCAGCATTTATTCATGGTATTGCTTTAATCATTCAGGAACAAACCAAGAATCAGCGATTTTAAGATACTGTGCCTATAATTACCCAATAATTACAAGAAACCAAAGAAGAATACAACCTTAACTGGTATTTCCAGACTTTCTAGCTTTGCTTTGAGAGAGAGAGAGAGTGAGAGCGAGAGTGAGCAAGTGAAAGACAGAGAGAGAGACTAATTTTATGTGGTTAGGCAAAGTTAGCCAGACTGGAAAAAGAAACTTGACATACAAAGTATATATATATTTTTCTTTTTAATTTGCTACAAGGTTAATGTGCTCCTTAGAGAGACAGAGAGAGAGGGGAAGTGAGAAAACACCTACCATGGGAAATGACCACTCTGTAATCACAATCACTTGCCATTTCTCTTTTTTGGATTTTGGGCACACATGCCTGGCAAGTTTTTCAAGCTGATGAGTCTGGGACTTGAACCACATACTCAGTCATGAGGTATTCAGCTACCTTAACCACCAACCACTAAGTATTCTTTGTGCCATCTTCATGTTTATAAAAGCAAAGCTAATAAGGCTTTGTTCTTTAGTCCATAGTTATTAAGATTATATTTTAAAATCTGGGATCTTTGAAGATCTATGTAATGTAATTATGTCAAATGATTCACTAATTTCTTTAAAAATCATGGATACTACTGAATGTGGGTAAAACCAAGAGTAGAGTTACTGAAGACTCGTTTCACAGCCCTTGGCTCCTATATCACGTAGTGTGATACTCTGGATATAAATGAAGCCCCTAAATCCTTAGACTATGGTAATTCATCATTTGCTGGAGCTATGTTCAATCAATGAAAATAAAGTAGAAAGATTTCTCAAGTCTAACTTTACTATTAGTTATATCATGAATTTGGGGTTTATTTTTACTCATGCTTTAGACTAAAAAGCACATTCGACAGAACCTGTAGCCCTGTAACCCAGTTCTTGAAAAATGAACAGAGGAATGCAGTATTACATCAGCACCATAATTTTTGGAAGAATATGCCATTTCTCTTTTGTGATAGATTGGCCTATGCACTTAAGACATACATTCACAGTGGAAGGGTACCAACTCTCCTGCACATTCACGGTTGAATCTTTTTTTTTTTTTTTCTTGATGGATATAGAATATTCAAGTGGGAGAAGAATTCCACGTAAAATGCTCTAGTGCCTCCATCTGATTAGTCTAAGTGCTGGATAAACAAACATCCTTTCTCAGACCTCAAGGGGAACACTTGAAAACAGGAGCAATGTAAGAGGGAGGAGGGTAGAATGAGGAGAGCTTATGAGCAGATTGCGACAATTCTGAGTCATTGCTGAGTGTTCAAGAATTGGGGGAGCCAACTTCCCATCAGCAGCCCACCTTCTCTGCTAGTTGGACAGTGGAAAGGAAAGTGCTGTGAAAACACAGCTGCAAGTCTTATATACCAAGGCACTGCTTCCTCTAAGCTTTCACATGTAGAACATTTGAATTCTTTCAGATCTCCTCACTAGGAGGTTGGAAAGTAAGTAGATTCCCTGGGATTTGGGGTTTAGTGATAAGCAGTGGATCAGGAAGAAGTCAATGCTAATGAAGAGGTCCATAACCATCAACATTTACTGAGCACCTACGATGTGACCGTCTTGTTCTGAGCATTTAACATCTATCATGTCTAAATTTTCCAAGAATACTAAGGTAATGACAGCCTTTCCTGCCAATCTACAAAACCCAGGCTGGGAGCTGTCCAGTGACTTTTCCCATATAATCTTACCCTAAGGGAAGATGATACTCTGAATTTTCCACCTCATGTTTTCCCCTGGCAACTACTGTGAGAGAATGTTGCTTTTGGAGTTGAGTAGGCAAATACTGTGAATGATATAAAAAATTAAAAACAAAAAAACAGAGCTCTAAAACTTTCTGACACACATTACTAGTCAATTTCAGCCTGTTTTTGAATAATCAAGACCCTTCCCTACTGTTGGCTAAATAAGCAGGTTCTACCTTAATACTCAGCTAAGCTTTAACTATGTGAGGATAGCCGGTCTAGTCGGCCTTCAAAAACCAGCAAGAGGATCAGAATGTGGAACAGCCAGAGGAGGGCACTCCTGAAATCCAAAGGCTTCTTCCTAAGAAAACTCTTGCTGGAGTGCCAGTGTGAGCCTGTGGGTTTATTTAACAAAGAGTAGGAATGTCTGGGGGATAAGTCCCAGTGCATTCATTCTGTGGAAAATTTCTGCTGTACCTATTTGACAAATGATAAGGAATCTAGTAAATCAAAAGCCATTAGACAGTTTGTGCCCAAAGGTAGTTTCCTGGCTCTTCAAAGAGTTACATAAATGGCTATGTTAAATATAGGCAACCAATACAGTTAAGCAACCTGAAATGGGTATTGATACACACCATATGTGATAGCCATTAAAAATCTTTTTAAAAAGGGAATTTAATATAAATTGAGAGAGACTGAGAATCATTTCCACTCCAGTGGATTTTGTTTTATGGAAGCAGCACATAGGAAAATGGAAATTCTACCTTTTCTGCTGTTTTATATACAGATCTCTCTCCTGATTAGGACACCAAGGTCTTTGCAGAGTCTGTATCTCATCTCTCTGTCATCTCTCTCCAGTTCCCAACTTATACTGTTTAATCACATTAGAGTATGAAAATAAGAAATATGTTCAAGCCATTTTCCCCCCTTAAATCAATATCCACATTCAAAGGTCAAATGTCCACCTAGGAAGAATTATGTATAAATCCAAAGTGAATTAGTAGAATTTTCTCAAATCAGAGCACTTGAGAAAAAAATTAGCCATCATAGAATTTTCCAAGATAAAATTTTTTCATACTCTTACTTTATGCTAAATGTATTTGTTTGTTTCTGTCTTGAAAAGAACCACTAATACAAGACTAACTTCAACCATTCAATTTAGTAACAGAAAGGGAAGCAAACTAGACAGGTCTTTCATTAATATTAATTTTAACTTGGTTTCATATTACTTTTAAAGTCAACTTTATTATTATTATTATTTTAGGTTTGTGTCATAGGGCATATGCGTTTACTAGAAAGAGACAGAGAGAAAGTGAGAAATCACGCCCCTGGGAAGATGGCCACCCCACAATCCCTTCCCCTCTTGGGATTTTGGGCATGCATGCACATTCACCCAGAGTGATTTTCAAACCACTGGGTCCAGGACTCGAATCACAGTCAGTCATGTGGAAATCCAGCTCTTTAACTGTCATGCATCTTGCTGGACCCAAAGTCAACTCTTTTTTTCTTTTTTAAATCATGCCTTCCTCCAGACTATTTGTTGTTCCTGTGTGATGTATATTGTGATAAACACATTTTAAATCATGTCAAATATCCCCAATTAGGTATTTTGTACAACTTGTAAGATGCAATTATATCTTATATAAATGGATTATGTACTAGAGAACCATTGAATGCCTTATACACTTTACCTTATTTTCTTCCTTAAATCCATTTTATGGATGAGGAGATTTGATGTTTACACACGTCAATGAACATATCCAAAGTTACACAGTTAGTAAGTTGGTGAGCTGGGATTCTATAGGCCTGCCTCAGCAGCATATGATTTTAATCATGCCATATCATCCATCATGGGCTAATTTATGAAACAGCTATTTAATTAACCTCTTTTCATTTTAAAATGTTAGCAAATTTTAATTTCTTTTACCCGCTACTCAGGCAATAATAATTTTAAGATGTATAGATACAAGTTTAAGTGAAAAAATAATGTGTTCCAGATACAGGCTTTATAGTTGTATTTTTTGGCCATGGGTGGTTACACACACACTACAAGCATCTAGTATACTGCCATCCAAACTTTAAAAATACATCCTCAACAGGGGAAATGTGAACTATGCAGACTGTGGTCCTGACTTCATCTAAAATGTTGGCTTATATTGGGTTTACCCTGTAATCATGCAAGTTTTGGTCAGAGTTAAATCAGGCAGCTAAATTTTTCCCCTTGGGTTTTACTTGGAATTTTGGTTCATTATAAATGCTTTCAACTAGTCCCCAAGACAGATTTCTTTTTATTGAAGATATTCCTTGAGTGTCATTCAGTAGAACCTCAGATAACAGCTTGGCCAGGCACTGGCTGGTCAGTCTGTTCTGGAGTTGATCCCGATTGCACACCCTTCTTTAAGAGCAGCAGCTATATACACTGTTTTCAACATTGCCCTCCAATTAGACTACCACTTCATTCATTCCAGAAAGTGGATGGTGGATGGATATTGCTTTGAGATGCGTTCAGACTATAGCTATTCATGGGAAGTTTGAATTCTCTTGAATATGCAATTTAACCATTCTGGTTATTATCCTATGGACTTCTATTATGCCTCTGAAGATTTTTTCTTTTGTATTTAATTTTGTCATTTTAAAGGAAAATGGTCATATGTGACTAGGGCTGTGCAAACAGTCTAGCTGCCAATACTTGGCAAAGCTTGTAATCTAACAGATTTCTGCTTAGAAAAAGAAAAAAAAGAGAATATTTTCTGTTATTGCTTCAGAGTCTTCCATCTTTTCTCACACATTTTGGAACCTAATATCTCAAGGGTAAGAAACAGTTGTTTTAGTGTGAAATCATGCTGGAGGGAAAGGCCAACATGTTTCCATAGCTTAGTGCTATAGGGGAGTTCAGCTCTCTTCCTGGGAAGAAATGGGGAGATCTGGTGTCTTGAGATAAACTCTCTTTAAAAAAAATGTTTTGAAGATTTTTGCTATAGGCTGTGTGTTCTCGCCAGAGAGAGTGGCAGAAAGCGAGAACTCATCCGTGAAGGTGACTGGGCATACTGCAATCCCTTCTCCTCCATTCTCCTCTCAGGATTTTGGGCATATACACACATGCGTCTGGCATGAATTTTAAGCTGCCAGGTCTGGGACTCAACCCACTGTTCCACTGTTGACTACCTAGAAGTCCAGCGACATAACCATCATGCCATCTGCTGGTTTCTTGAGATCAACTCTTAAATCATGTTGAGGATTTAAGCTTTGGTGAATTTTCCAAGCATAATTGGCTTTATATGGACATTGGCTTTATTTGGCCTGGAATGGTGTGGCCACTGCCCCCCAAGGAGTCATCACAAAACCATGGTAAGTGTAGGCTTAAGCCCACCCAGTCAGATTCCAGGTTAGGCCAAATTCAGGGGGGCCCAGCCTCACACTTTACTTGCCATGTTATTGGAGATGTGTAAGGTTATAAAAAGCCTGACTAAAACAATTTCAGAACAAAGCAAAGGGGTACATGTGGTTATAGGTACAAGCATGCATGTGTGTGTAAGTGGTAAAGATGGGCCTTAGGTATGGGTTTTACTAGTGAGATTATTTAAATAAACTCTCCCTTATGACCGAATACCAGATGGTGCTAAAAAAATGAGGAAAAAAAAATACTGAGAGCATATATGTCATATATCATACTAGCTGTGTTGGCCTGCATCCAAATGACAAACATTTTAATCACTCCAGTTTATAGTTCTAAGTTGTTTGTTAATACACTAAAAGTAAATGTAAATTTACACACACAATTCTATCGAAAGTACATACATAATTTACAAGAAGAAAGAGACGTGGGGATTCTCCCTTTTAGCTCTCATCTTTTTTTTTAAGAATTATTTTATTTGACTTTATTTATTTTAATTTGACCAGAAAGGGACACAGTGAGAGAGAGAGAGGGAACACGAGAACGTAAGCCGCCAGATCCGAGATTTGAACCATGGTCAGCCACATAGGAGTCCAGCTCCCTCAGCCACCCTGCCACCTACTGACCCCCTAATCCTCATCTTAAAGGCAAGTTCAAGAATAAACTCCAAATGAATGGTCAAACTGTGATTAGAATACAGGTTCTCTGACTTCATGTTCATGGCTATGTCTGCTATCCCCTGACAGACTTGATGGCAAAAGTAAACTTAAGTCCATTATGCTCATGCTCAATAAAATGCTGGAACAATATATCACAAATGTATGTTTCTTACACTCAAGTGTGATGTTAGATAGTGATTCTGAATCCCCTAAAACAAATTGCTTGATTTGCGGTGGTGTGAGGGATTCATTTCAATTACATGAAAAAGGATTTATAAGTTGCAATCAGAGAAATAAATAAAAATTCTAAGTTTGGGATGACAGTAAGACATAAGAAGAGATATGAATGTTCTTAACTGTAATTGAAGTATCAACTACAGTGCTCAGTTTTCCAGTTATCTGAAATTGATTTTAAAATTTCTTCATTGGTATGGGCTGAATTTTTGTGTTCTTTCTGAAATTCATATGTTGAAGTCCTAACACTCCTCCCCAAGGTGATTGGAGGTACTTGGGAGCTGATTAGTAGAGCCCTCATGAATGGAATTAGTGTCCTTAAGCCAGAAACCCTTGAGAGTTCCCTTGTCCTTTTAGCATACAAGGGAAAAGAAGAACTGCCACTCTCTATGAACCAGGAAGTAGGACCTTGCCCGGATACCAAATATACCTGAATCTTGACCTTGGACTTTCCAGTCTCGAAACAGAATGGGCAAAGACAATTATTGAGGTCTTATTGGAGAGAGAGGGTAATTAAATATGTTATTTTTTTTTTTCAGAGAATTAACAATCTATATATCATTCTCCTTTGAGAAATAGTTTGGGCATAAATGGGTAGGCATGTGTATCAAAATTAAGATGATGGTAACAAGGACAGAGAACAGATCTATTGGCTATTGATAGCCAAGATCTGGTTCTAGACTTCAGATTATTTTTTGGATTGGAAAGAGTTGTATTATTTGTTCATACATAATAAAGTGATCTTGAGGTCATAAATAATTACAAAACAAACATAAAAATCCACATTTGACGATGTCTTCTATTTTAATTCCACATCAAATAGGTTTTATTTCTAGGGACATTCAGTGAGGGCAAGATGACAAACAGAGCTGCAGACATGATCAACCTGCCAATTGGCCTTGGGTCCTCTGTGTCCTGCTCTAATACCTTCCAGGAAATGAACACAAAGTAAAAACTAACTTCCACAAAACTCCATTGCTCCAGAGATGGAATTATGACTCTTTCTAATTTTCTTTATGATGGTAAAAGCCGTCAAACTTTATTGTTGTTGCTGTTGTTTGCAAAAAAGCACTTTCTAAAAAAATTACACATAATAATTGTATATATTTATGGACACAGTGATTTTTTGGTTACCTAAATGTAATCTGTAATGACCAAATCAAGGTAATTAGCATATCCATCACCTCAAATATTTATTGCTATTTAATGCTGGTAATATTCCAAATCCCCTTTTCTAGCCGTCCTAAAGTGTATAACAAATTAGTATTAACTATAGGCATCCTACCTTTTTATTTTTTTAACTTTTTTTTTTTTAAAGAAAACAATGACTGTTGTAGACCAAGCTAAGATCTGTACTATCATGCTCAACATTTAAGAAGATCATAAATTGTTGTACCTTCCAAGACTGACATTAAGTCTTTAGAAATATCTTTACTGTGAGATCTAAAAAATCAAAACTAGGCTTTTGAACTGGAAGTGTCTAACCATTCTTGAGAGTATATATTCTCAAAACCTTTTGAAATAACAAATCTGGATGTAAAACGTCTAAGTATCTTTACTTGGGATAAATGCTAGAAAGCAAAGTGTCCCATTACATCAGTGGTTTTAAAAATTCAGTCTCTGCACCATTCATTTGCATAATCCACCACTTTCTATAATATTTCCATAACCCTTAGTGGTTCTCAAACGGGTAGAGAGGCCTGTGCCACAGCCTCCAATAAGGTGTCAGGGGAGAGGAGGTGTTTCTCCTCCCCCAATGCACACTGTATTTAGAAGCACTATTCTAGAAGATTCCTCCAAAAATATTCCAGTGTTCAAAAACTTGGCTTTTAAAAAATTCTACTTAAAGTCAATGTGACTATTACCATTGTTCTCAATAACTGCAATGCGTTTCCCATGTTTTAGGTAGTAAAATTTGCCAAGAAACCTTTTAATCACTGAGGGTATTGACAAACTATAATGCATCATTTGGTTTAAAATGTGCCCCCCACTCTGTATTATCAATATCTACCCAGATTTTTCTTAAAACTAGGAAGGGTGGGGAGTTCACTGGAAATGACTCATTTATGTTCAATTGGAAGATTTTGGTTGAAATAATGATTTTTTTATAAGTAGCAGAAGTTGTTTCAAAGAACAATGTCAACGTTATTTCGTCAACATCCAAATCTATTAGTCTAGGTCTATTGTCAAAACCTTTAGGCTCTGTGTATGTAAGATATTTTTTAAGTAATTATAACTAAGCCATTGTTCTGTATCCTAGTTTAACAACCTGGAAGACAATTCTTTAGCTAAAATTGTTAAAGGGACATTGTAATGGATATTAAAATATTTTAGCAGAATAGAGTTTGCCTGGAAATATAGAGAATTGTTTCTTGAGTACTACTTTGCTTTTGGGGGGGGGAGGAAATTTAACACAGGGTAAGGAGAATGGGGTTTTGCAATTAAGCTGAATTAAAATTCTTGCTCTAGACAATGGGCAAATTACTTAAGATGTTTTCAGTTCAGTTTCTTTGCCTACAGAATGGGAATAACACTTTATAATATAAAGCATTACTAAGAGGTTACAAGTACTAACTAGAAAAAATCTAAAACCATGACAAATAACAGGTGCTCTGTTTTAATATCTTTTTCTTTATTATACGCATTTAATTTGTATACTTTATAATAATGCTCTAAAACCCACTGACTTTATATAATTGCAATGATAAATAACATGTTAGTCCTCTTTTTAAAATTATTTTTTAAAGAATGATTTCATTTCACTTTATGTATTTATTTATTTTATTCTGACCAGAGGGGGACAGAGAGAGAGAGAAAAAGCAAGAAAGAAAGCCACCAAGTCTGGGACTCAAAATGTGGGTCAGCCATATGTGAGTCTAGCACCCACCATGCTACCTGCCGGCCCCAATAATGTGCTAGTCCTTAAAATAACATGATTTCTCAGAGCCCACAACTAATAAATTGTTACTATTCACAACAATGAAGTCATTAATTATCATTTATTAAAATCAATGATTATTAACTGGTACTTTATAATAAAAAATGATCTGAGTAAATTTTTAACATACACATGCCTTGGTACCATGATAACAATCTAAATCTAGGTGAAATCTGTGGGTTTGGGGAAAACTCCCAGGTACATTTGATGCAGGTCTTTGTTAAGAATGATTAGTCCAGTTAATTTCAATGTTTTCAATATGTACTTACAGAATAGGATTTGCAGTCATCTGTGGCTAAGGAAATTTCTCCTAGCCAAGAGTTCCAGTGTGTTATAAATCTCTCTCTATGGCCCATATTTACCCATGAATTACCTTAAATGTGCCTTGTGATTTGTGAAGAATTTGGGGTTTGAGGAAAGGCAAATGGGATGTTACCCCAGAGAACTTCAGCACAATGCAGCAGAAATAATTATATGCGTATGCAAAAATGTGCCTTTGAGGGCTAGTAGTTTCACGGATTGGATACAGAACTAATGGAGGTTGGAGTTTGTTCCTGCTCTGGCTTTCTCCCTTTCTCTCCTTTACAGTCCCCAGCCCCTCTTGCCATCAGGCAGAGAGAGGACTATGTACAAATCTATTGAATCTGCTGAAATTACTGGGAAGAGTTAAATCAGCAAGTTATAATCAAGAGAAATATTCTACTCGGTAATCATTCTGAAGGTGTTTTTTTAAAAGCCCCATAAATATTTTAGATGGAATATTGCTAAAATACAAGGGTGTGAAAATGACTTTCTTTTTATTTATTTATTTATTTATTTTTAAAATCTCACTAGGAATAACTCAGTGTGTGAGGCAGATAAGCTTCAGACAAAGGGAAAAAAGCCAATCCTGCTAGTCAGAGATATAAAAAAATATCAACTTCTACCTTACGTTGCCAAGGAGACTGTGTAAACAGACTTAAACAAAGAGAAGTGACTAGCCTGGAGCATGGCTAATGTGGAAAACCTCTTCATTGTTGTGTGGCATGCTTCTTTTCAGAAGAGCAGGGAGAGGTGGCAGGCAGTGAGGGAGAAAAAGCAACATGGGAGAGCCCTTCTTCCAAAGAGGGCTGTCGGGGTCCCTGGGAGGTGTCCCTGGGAGGTGAGGGTAGCAGACCCAAACCGTACATCTTAATAAATTCCCTGTAAGTAAAGCCTGAAAAGGTCATGCATTGTTTCATGATTTTCTTAAATATTTTAATTTCTATGCTTTGATAAACACCATGAGGGCCTTATAGAGGATCACTTCATTCAGATATATTTTTTTTCCCCCCAGAGTTTAGGACTTTTCAAAATTTGTCCTAAAGTCATCAAAGCAAAAATCATGATAAAACATTCTGCTTTCCTTTACAATTGCCCGAGGCAAAAAGGCAAACAAACAAAAAACAAACAAAACAAAAAAGCCCACTATCTGTAGGAAAAAAATGGTTTTGAACATGGGATGAAACAATATAAATTCAGGGAACCAGCAGTTAGCGTAATGGCTATGTCGCTGGACTCCCACGTAGTCGACCGCGGTTCGTGTCCCGGACCCGGTGGCTTAAAACTCACGCCGGGCGCGTGTGCGTGTGTGCCCAAGATCCCGAGAGGAGAATGGAGGAGAAGGGATTGCGGCGTGACCATCCCCCCTGGGGGGTGATTTCTCGCTTTCTGTCTCTATGTCTCTCTCTGTCTGTCTGGTGAGCACACGCGCCCTACAGTGAAAATCTCTCCAAAAAAAAAATATATAAATTCAAAACTTACAGATAAGTTTTAACTCTATCGCTCATCTTTTTAATAAGTTTATATGAATATCCAATCAAAACCAACAAGAGTATCTCCCTTGAAACTGTAAGGGAGTATCTTTATTTCCACAGGACTGTACACTGTCTTGGAATGTCCTCAGAAGGCTGTCAGTGATCAGGTAACAGAGTAAAAATCCCAGAGTCCTTTCCTAAAAATGGAAGAGGGAAGACAGAGTGACAGAGAAACTATTCAAACTTCGTCTCCTTTCCTTGTGGTTTATGGTCTTCTCCTCCTCCAAAGCTACCTCACCCTCCAAAGCCTCCTCGGCCCCTGCCACCAAATCCACCTCTGCCTCCTCTGACTCCACGTCAGCCTCCAAAGTCTACTCTGCCTCCACCATGACCCCCAAAGCCACCTTTACCCTTAGGCTTGGCCCAGTGCAAGGTAACTTTGTTTCCATCTACTTCACCATCTTCCATGGCCTCCTTGGCAGCTTTGACATCTTTCTCTCTGTTGAAGTCTACAAAACCAAATCTTTAGGAGGATCCTGTTTCCCAGTCAGTGACTATCCTTGCCCGAATAGAGCTGTCAAAAGACTCCTTTAATGTCTCTTCAGTGGTATCCTCAGACAGACCTTTGGTAAAGTTTGTTTGTTTTGTGCTTCTCCAGAGGGGCATTACATACATAGTAAGCTTCCTATGATTTTTCTCTCTTTCTTTTTCTTTTTGGTATAGGATGTGTGCACTTGCCAAAGATAGAGAGAAGGAAAGTGAGAAACACCTCCCAAGGGGATGGCCAAGGACAATCCCTTCTCCTCCATTTTCCTCTCGGGATTTTGGGCATGCACACACACAGACAACACATTTCTAAGCCCTCTGGTCGAGGACTTGAACAGTGGAGTCAAGATCCCCCATGTGAGATCCAAATGCTCTAAACACCACGCCATCAGCTGGCCTCTCTATTCTTTTTAAACATATACCTAATCCAATCATATGTCCAAATGCAATTACTTCAGTAGTATTTTTCACTCAATACTTACAGGGCATTATGAATAAATGCAACGTAGTTACAAGAAGCTCTGGTTACTCAAGATGTTTACTGGGTATCATACAGAAACACACTCTTATTAAATTTAGTGAGAAAAAAAGTGTTTTTATATATACATATAATGTACATATGCTGTGATTACAAATCTGTAAAACTTGAGCAAAAATAAATCGGTAAATAGTTAATGGCTATTAATGACGAATAGGAAATTGTACTTTCTTTTTTTTTTTAACAGTTTAACTATATGTTCTGAGGCTGGCAGGTGGCATGGTAGATAAGGCACTGGACTCCCACAGAGTCGACCATGGTTTGAGTCCCAGACCTGGTGTCTTTCTTTCTCACTCTCTCTCTTTCTGTGTTCCTTTCTGGTCAAATTAAAAATAAATAAATAAATAAATAAATAAAAGTTAAAAAATAATTCTTTAAAAGGCTATATGTTTTTTTAAAATTTTCATCTTCAAATTTTTCTATTATGTGGTTGTGTGAATTTATTTACATAAATAGAATTTATTGTCTATTAATGTAAATCTGGTGCCAGATGTTGTTCTTTGTGATTTATTCTTTTACTACATTGGAAAAAAGCATGATTAAGTTTGACAAAAGCGGGATACTAAGCAGTTCTTTCTACATAAAAATTGGGAAGAGGCAAGATGGAGAGAATAGTAGAGTCAAGTGTGCTTGAAAATTTTTTTTAATGCCTTTTAAAATGTTTCTCTTTAGGTCTGCCATCCCAGAAGTCATTTGTTTTAAAGGAGGATAAAGTAAGATTGCAAACCATCACTTCACTGGAAAGTCTCCATTTAATCAAAAGACGAATTTAGGGCCAGCAGTTAGCGTAATGGCTATGTCGCTGGACTGCCATGTAGTCAACCGCAGTTCACGTCCTGGACCCGGTGGCTTATACTCACGCCAGGCATGTGTGCGTGCGTGCCCAAGATCCCGAGAGGAGGATGGAGGAGAAGGGATTATGGCGTGGCCATCCCCCCTGTGGGGTGATTTCTCGCTTTCTGTCTCTCTGTCTCTGTCTGTCTGGCGAGCACACGTGCCCTATAGCAAAAAAATCCTCTAAAAAAAAAATGAATGTTAGCATTGGTTGTTTTACAGTAAAAGAAAAAAAAATGTTTGTTCCATTTTCAAAGTCATCAGTAGGTCAAAAAAAAAAAAACAAAACAAGATTTGGGTCTTAAGTCATTTCCTTACATTGTAAGGGTCAAAAAGAATGCCACTTTGTTAGAAGGCAGCCAAAACTTGGTCTGTGCTGGCATGTTGAATTAATAACATACCCCTCTGTATCAAACTGCTCCTAACTTGAGTTGTTAAACATCCTTTTTTCTTTGCAAGCTATTATAATCCTGCGTCAAACAGACAGCCTTCTCAAAAAGGTCACCAGAAAACATGAAGCCTAATGCATCAAAGAATTACTCTCTTGAACTCTCAAAAAATCACATTTTCTTACAGAAATGAGTAAAAGCTTTATTTATCTTTTCTTAGTATAGGTTTTCTTCCATAAAATTGTCAGTTGTAAGTTACAAGGCACACACTCCAAGGTAATGCTCCTCTAACACTGTCCACTCTACCTGAATAACTGATAAATGACCAGATCCACCAAACTCTCGGGAGACTAACTTCTGCCAGCACATTGGTTTCTGTTTATTTTCGCAAGATTGAGAGCTCTGATTCAGCAATATCGATACCTTCATTTGAGAGCTCAGCTCATGACATGCGATTGGAATGTTGTATGTGTTAATGCAGAGGCAACTATGTGAGCGCCAGGAGGGGATATTTGGGCTGAAGTGCAAGGCTCTGTGTAATTATAAGAACAGTATGTGTTGAGCTCCATCATTGACTCTGCTATTCTCTCCATCTTGCCTCTTCCCAATTTCTTTTTCCATGTCTACCCAGATTTCTTTCTCCTGCTTTATTTCTCCTTTCTGCTTCTTTCCCTCTCCATAAATGATAAGATTTTTTCTTAAATGTCATTTCTCTATGGCTGCTCTTGAAATAAGAATTCTCTCCTCTTGGTTGTTGCCTAATGTCTGCAAATGTGAGAGCATTTTAACATGATAAACAATAAGAAATTCAAAATAAATTGAAATGAAACAGTGTCTCTTCTCCTCAGTTCCCCCCCCCCACCCCAACCTCCATATAAGAACAGTATGTGTTGAGCTCCATCATTGACTCTGCTATTCTCTCCATCTTGCCTCTTCCCAATTTCTTTTTCCATGTCTACCCAGATTTCTTTCTCCTGCTTTATTTCTCCTTTCTGCTTCTTTCCCTCTCCATAAATGATAAGATTTTTTCTTAAATGTCATTTCTCTATGGCTGCTCTTGAAATAAGAATTCTCTCCTCTTGGTTGTTGCCTAATGTCTGCAAATGTGAGAGCATTTTAACATGATAAACAATAAGAAATTCAAAATAAATTGAAATGAAACAGTGTCTCTTCTCCTCAGTTCCCCCCCCCCCCCCAACCTCCATGGTGGAAATGATGCTATCCTTACCATCTGCACACACGCAGGCTGTGAGTGGGCAGAAAACCAGCTGGAGATGCAGCCCCTAGCAGGAATCCAGATCCTCAGCTTCTGGGAGGTCCTAAAAGCTCAGATGCTGTCCAGCTATTGGACTATCTCTTGTCATATACATACAAAGGAGAAATGTGAAACCTTTTCCCAAGTCCTTTTATACAGAAAGCATCTCCATTGTAAAAGAAGGCTAATATGAAATAGAGAGAAAGTGTTCTGGACTTCACTGAGTGTGTCAGGGAACCCCAGAGCTTGGAGGTTCTCTTTTTACAATTGTGGAATCTTGGTTTTGTTACTTCACTTGTCTGGAGTTTGGTTTCCTTATTGCTAAAGGGAAGGCCTCCAGGTTTAGAATTTATTGATTTTGTTATGGAAATTATCTGAAAAACTGAGAGGAGAATGGAAAGGTTTGAGTTAAGCGTCTATGCTTGGATGATAGATATGTTAGAATGGATTATAGCATCTCCCAAATATGTCTATGAAGCCAGGCTTGCGGCAGTAAGAAAGCAAAATGCCATATTTTTTTTTCTATCAATCTGTTGAAGAAATATAATTATCCTATTCCCAAGAGAATTCTAGTAAAAAGACAGAGGGGATGACTCCATTTGTTGTCCTCTCTGGCACCACGCTGTGTCCACACGTGTGTCCGACTGAGATTAGAGCCATGGTATGACAATCTTCATTTGCAAACTAGAAGTGCAATGCTTACAAGACCTGGGAGGGATTGCTGGTGCTGTGCTGGAACTTGAAACCCAACAGAAGAAACAGGATGGGTAACTACAATGGGATAGTGACATGGCAATATATGCATGAAAAGCTGCCTTGTAACCGAGTGAAAGATTTCTAAAACCACAAGTTCTATAACATTTTTACTCGACTCTTACAATGAATTACCTGACGACTTTAGTACCTCTCACTGCTAACTGAATGCGATGTCAACACAGTTGTAAGGACACTTCACAAACTCTGTGGAAGAGGACAGTGGAGTCATGGAATGTACAATTACTTTCCGAGATGGCTAAGTTTTAATGTGGTTACTTTAATATGTTTTAAAGCCAAGGCTCATTGGCCAAGATATACTTTTGTGAATTTCAAGTACAGGGAAATTATAGCCCCTGTACATGTGTCTTCATTTACATGACAAAAATGCCAAAATGAAGACATGACAATCCTCTTTTCAATTGTTCCATCATGGACATAATTCTATCTTTACTATCTACAGTGTTCTATTGGATATATTTAGTATTCTTGTTTCTTCTATCTCAAATTATACATTCCTTTTTGGGCATATTGTTGCTCTAGAAATGGGCTCAGTAGTTTCTTTTCTTTTCTTTTTTTCTGACTTAATAAAGTCCTTATTTTATTTTATTTTATTTTATTTTATTTCTTCCATAAAAGATAGACAGAGAAAGAGAGGGGGAAAGAGAGAATTTATGGGCACATGTGTGAACATCCAAAAAAGGGAAACCTCTGGACCCAATTCCACGACCTTATGTGGGTCCAGCATCACAGAGTGTTGTATTACTGCTGTGCCATCTTTTTTGTTGGTCTTATTTTTGTTTCTTCTTTCTTTGTTCTTTTTTTTTTTTTTTTAATACCTCCTAACACTTCCTGATACTATGCCAGGTAGCCTGGAGCAGGCTACAGAGAAGCAGCTGAACTTTCCCCAGAACACAGGATGCCTGTGGCCAAAGGCTTTTTCTGTATCCACAGAGCTGGGGACGCTGTCTGAATTGCCAGCCTGGAACAGCCCTCTGCAGCTTGTGGGGGTACAATGGAGATGGGGATGAGAGTCCAGTATCAGAATCTCTGTAGCTGCACAATCCAAAATATAGATAAGTTTATCAAGTAAAAGAGTAATCATAAAATAATTACTAATAGATAGAAGGCATAATCTACAATCTTTTAGATATGCTTTAGCTAAATGGATAATGAAAATTACTGTCAGATCTTAGCTCATTTTAAACAAACTCTTTTAGACTATGGTGGCTCCCTAACACACCTGTGTACTTCCATATATTTCAGAAAATCTTCGTAGATAAAAAAAAGTAGGGAAATAGCTTTTAAGCAAATTGTCAACTTTCAATCTTGAACAGATGAAGACATTTATCTTATTATGTCCCACTCACTTTCTTATAAGCTTCTGGTAGAAAGTTAAGCAAAAATCACTGGAAACTGAAGAAATAATAATGATGGACCAGCAAGTGGTGTTGAGGTTAAGGCATTGGTCTTTCAGGGCTGACTATGTGGTTTGAAATCCAGTGACTTGAAAATCATGCTGGGCACATGTGTGTGAGTGCAGAGGACAGAAGACTGGAGAAGGGATTGTGCCAAGGGCCATCCGTCTTTGAGGGTGATTTGTCACTTTTCCTCTATCTCGCTCTCCTTCTTTATGTCTGTCAAGCGCACGCCAGACATGCCCTATAGCAAAAACAAAACCAAAAACAACAACAACAAAATAAGCTAAAAAAAAAAAAAACCCAAACCCAATAAACAAAAAATATAAAACTTAAAAAAAAAAAACCTAAAACTAGAAAAATAAAAAGACTAAAAAACATAAAAAGACATGATAATGAAGCCCCTGAAAAATCGATGACAATTACGGAAATAAATTGTTGACCAGCCTTTCTCTTCCTCTGACCTTTCATTCCTTTTTTTGACCTCCTCATAGGCAGCCTAGTTTACGGCAGGAACATCATCACTGAGGTCCCAGTGAAAGGAATATGCTTACAGAGATAGCCACTATTTCCAAGAGCATATCAGATCATGGTAAAGCACATTATGTCAACACTCCCTTTGCAACAATCTAGTCTTTACTGGAGTTAATTAAAGCAATTAATTCTTTCCTTTTCAAAGCAGAGTGATTGCATAAAAAGAAAATTTTCCAATCCATACCCATAAGCACATGATTTGTCTGTACTCCCCTCAGAGTGTCCAAGGACCTAACTGAACTAAATTGTCCTTTTTCTTCATATAGCCTTTTGAACATTCTCTACCAACATTTTCTGCTTTGTTTTCCTATCTGGCTGGTTGGCAAAACCACATCTCCGCATGCACACAGGATGCACAGGTTAATTAAACCTTTCCCACACTACAGATCAATGATGCCTAAACTGTAATCCCAATGACAGAAGTAGAGAGGGGAGAGAAAGAGGATGTCTGGTGCATATTCTGACAGGCGCTACAGTTCTCGTCAACAGTTTACCAGTGTGGGTGATGCTGACAATAATTAGGCAAACAGAACACTAAACAATTGGAAGAAAAGCTGTCAAACATTTTGTGTTATTATCCCTTGCATAGGCCTGTGAATTATCATCACAGAAAAAGCACATTTTAAGACTCCCCCAAACAAACAAACAAACAAAAAAACAAACAAAAAACCCTCTCAACAGTGACATTTTGTTCAAGTTACAACCCTGGGCTGCCTGCAAACTGACTGCCTGCAAACTGACACTGGAGATGTTGGATGTATGCTCAGCAATTTGTTCCCTTCTTAAGCGGGATATCTCTGGGTGGGTGTTCTAGCTACTGCAGGGAGTGCCCATGTGCCAAGAGCAGCAGCAAAGTACCTCTCAATGCATGGGGAGTCAGCTGCCTTTAAGACACCAAAATGAAATAAAGTCACTGACATCTTTCCTTCTCAGATTATTACGGTCACATTAATCCTGAAACTTCAAATACGATCTTCTGCATCCTACCTCGTCACCTCTTTCTCCCTCTCCATCCAAGAGTCTGTTTGACTAAAATGATCTCTTTGGTTTAAAATCATATTTCCAGTTGATGTCCCCAAAGGCTACACTAAATTGGAAACAATACTTTTCTGATCCAGTTTCTTTAGAGTTTGTCAAAGTGCAATAGGTAACTTCTAATACATTGAGAGCAAGACTGCAAAGAGATCTCCTTTCAGAGACGCTGAGACAATGAGACAGCGGTGAGATGTGAACATGATTATTTTGGAGAGGTTCTATATGTTAGGCTTCTGGATTGTGAGTTAAAGTGATCTAGAGTAGGCAGTATTTTCAATGAATGAGAAAAATTCTGTCTGTGGTATTTCTAGCTGATGTTTCAAGCTGGAACATTTCCAAGTATGGAGATGGAGCAGTCTCTCCATTACAAACACCAGGCTACTCAAAGACCTATGATTTGGGTCTTCATTGTGTTCCACAGCCCCTCCTACTTTTGTCCAATTGAGAGATCCACCTAACACCAGGAGCCCTGTAGCCTTTAGGTACTGTCTTGTTTGAATACCTATTTCTTTCTATTCAATTTTCACCTGCTTTTCCTAGTCTTTTTTTAAAATTTTTATATGTTTTTAAAACTTTTTATTCATTTTTTTAAAAAGATTTTTTTTGGTATGGGGTGTTTACACTTGTGGGAGTGAGAGACGCAGAGAGAGAGAGAAAGTGAGACCCCCCATCCCCCACTGGGAACTGGCCATACCACAGTTCCTTCTCCTTCCTCTCGGGATTTTGGGCACTTATGCCCATGCACTTGGCAAGTTTTTCAAGCAGTCTGGTCCAGAATTTGAACCATGTAGTCAGCCATATGGGATCCAGCATCTTAACCACCATACCACCAGCTAGTCCATTTTTTCTCATTTTTTTCCCCTCTTCTGTATCTTTATGCACCAAAGAGAGTCTTTTGTTCTCAGAATCTTCTTTTGTTAGAGTGTGGACAGAGTGAGTATTGTTGGTATAGAGAATCTTCATTTTTCTTAGGTAGATTGTGATTTTACAAATGGCTAATTGTCTTTTTACTCAAAATTTGGGGAGTTATTTGAGCTAGTACACAGAATAAATGAACTGTAATTTCCCCTTAACCATGCATCTTCTAGTAGCCTTTCACAAGGCATTTAATAAGTCCATGTTCATTGCTGGCTTTCCAGACATCTCTTACCAGGTTAAGTCCATCTGAATGGCACTTGAGACATTTTCTAAACATCATTCCTACTAAGACATGAATTCTGTGTCTCAACCCTAAAAAAAGTTGACAGTGCATTCAATTCACTGATTTGAAGTACACTCTTAACCGCCTATACTGAATACTTTATTGTAACCCAGCTAGCGTTTACACATTAACAGTGACTCATTTCCTTAGTCCAAGGAAGTAAACAGAGGTTAGGTTCTCTATCTGTTTCTCTCTCTTTCCTTTTATAGACAAATGTGAATTATCCCCCACAACTACTCACCTAACTCTGGCAAGCTTTCTCTGAAGGACCACTCTTGAAGAGGAAGTAAGACTGGGATGCCCAGAACTCACTGAAAACTCATTATCACCTACAGAATAAACAACTTAAAGGTCTATAGCCTGCAGATTACAGGTGGTGTCAATTTGGAAAATAAATAATGGCTTCTTGAACAACCTCACCAAATCAATTTTTAACAGCTTTTATGTCCTATGTACTTCCAATCTATTCTGATTTTACATAGGCTGTTCAGAAACAAAAGATAGCATTGGAAAGCCCAAAATAAGTGAACTTCCTTTCAGAAGTCTTCTCTCATATCAAAGCTGATAAATGAAAAACACTTAAATTAATATCAGTTATACGAAGAGTCACTAGAAGAGAAATAATATGAATTAAAACTACCAGTTCATAGAAGATGAAAAAATACTTTCGTTTGGGATGAATTCAATCCTACTTGTGAAGTGGTCTATTGAAATAATTACCTTTCGTTTCTTAGATGAAAAAAATTTATTTTTTTAAAAATCATGTATTTAATTGTATTTATTCATTCCTTTATTTTAATTTGACCCCAAAAAAGAGACACAGAGAGGGAAAGTGAGAAAGCAAGCCACCAAATCCAGGACTCAAATTGTAGTCAACCATGTGGGAGTGTTCAGCATCTTAACCACCACACTACTTGCTGGTCCTGGGAAAATAACTTTTAAAATTCAGATCTCTGCATTTAACTACAATTTCTGAAACAAAGTAGCTTGTTTTATACATTTGGCTTCTGGCAGGTAAGAATATGAGACATTCAGCTTCTTTCTTCCTCATAGTCAAATATAAGAGTATGTGACAAACATGGAAGATTTTAAAGTTTCTTCCATGAACTTTTCATTATGTTTCCATGCACAAATTTAAAAAGGTAGAATTACTAAATGTAGCCATAGCTGGGAATACAGTTTAGTTTAGAAATAGGAAGGAAGAGAGATGGAAAGTTTCCTAAGTTTTTCTTTACAATTTAAATAGCCTAAGCACATAACGAAACAACAGGAACAGATTTAAATGCCCTTGTTGTGTTTGGGGAAATCTTGGCTAGGAGGATGTCCTGTAGTACAGAGACAGGCCATTCTATCACATTAACTAGAGCCAATCTGGAGTGTGCTGGCTGGATGTGTGGAGATCAATTACCCACAAGTCCCTGTGGAGTCTCCTCAATAGGATCTGGAGGAAGCCCAGACCATCAGTATTCTGCACACACACTTGTAGCTTGTGCTTGCAGAGGCAATAATTTTTCACCTTCTCTCAGATTCTATTTATTGGTTATGTTTCCCTCTTGGCTGAAAAGGTTTCTCCTTTGTACTAAGCAGGGGTACCAATCTAACAGAATATATTAGAAACTGCTCTATGGGGATTTTGCTGGAATTCTACTGGGGTTGAAATGCTGAAACAAAATGTGATGCAGGTTTTAAAATGTTTTGGGTGACTTCAGTCCCAAAGTCTCTTTTGGTCTAACTTGATCGCCTTCACTCAGAGGTTTAGGCAATGCTAGTTTTTGATGGGAAGCCCAGAAGACCCTAAAAATGAGGCAGCTCTCTGTTGGTCCTTCAGAAGTTCCTACGTATGATGCTCTGCATGTCAAGACACTACAATTTCATATGCCTACAGAGTGAACACATTATTTAAACAGGAGCATGTGTGGGTAGGCACTGCTTAACAGCCGACTCTTGAGTTTTGTACTGTGTTTTTCAATAAAAGTAAACATGTTCCTTCCAATGTCTTGGGGGAGAATGCAAAGGGAAGTTTTTAAGTAAAGAAGAGAAAGTAATTTTTCTACTGCTCTTATCAAAATTTATAACTTTGTCTTTCCTTATGTAGGGACTGTTTAATGCTTGTTCCACAAATAAATTGTGAGCTTAATGAAGACAGGGAACATATCTCCTATGCTCACTATTAAACTGTCAATACTCACTACTGTTCTTGTTGCACTGCTAGAAAGGATGGGTAAGAAGCTTGTGTCTTTTAAACCAATGATTTACATTCTTCTCCCCATGAAAAGTTGTTTTTTTTTTTAATTTTAATTTTTTAATGACCAAAGTTAGTGGTAGATTGAAGAAAATCAGTTGATAAACACAGTCATTGATCCACTGGGATTTCTAGACTTGAATATCAAATATAACTCTAACATTTTCTATACATTTTAACTTATTGGTTTGTAAATTACTTTTAAACCATTATATAGTCACCAACACTGGATTTTTATAACAACAAAAGAGCATCTATTTATTCATTCATGAAACATTTATTGAGTCCCTAATTGCACCAGGAACTGTTTCTGAGTCTTGGTGAATATGACAGAGGGGTTGCTCATGGAGCTTTCACTCTAGTAATCTATATATGGCTGTGATTGGTAGGTACAGAATCAAACATAGAAGTTCTAGGCCAGCATACTCTACAAAAAATGATGCCAATACCATGGGAGAGACTTGCTAACATTTTGATGATATTTCCCATTTCTATCATCTACTTACTAAGATGGGAGGGGAAGACACATGTGGAGAACAGGATGAAATGGCCATAGAGCTACCCAGGGATCAGTGTACCAGCACTGCTCCTAGCACATGGCCCTCCTCTAATTCCTAAGAAGGTAAGATATTTAAGCATTGAAATAACTTCATGATGTGGCCATGCCAACTCTAAAGAGGTTCTATAATGTAAATATCCCTTCAGGGATTGATTTAAAGTTTGAGCAACCAATAGTGAAGACTCAAAAGCAGAGACAGGGCAATCAGTTGACAAGGATGATTTAAGAAATGGCTCCACTATTTGCTGGCTGATTCATGAAAATGTTACTAATCTTTCTAAGTCTTAGTTTCTTCTGTGGAGTGAAAATACTAATGCTTGGTTTGTAGAGTTGCAATAAAATAATACAGTACCTTGTTCACACGGTTAATGACATATTATAGCAATTTAGTAAGTTTCAGTTGTTACTATTCAACATAGATAAGAGCATATATTTCATTAATGAGCATTAATGAAATAATGCATAATCTAGCTTATTTTAGCTTGCCGAAGTTAAAAACTCTTCAGATCCAGGATTCCAACTCAGGTCTTACGTTATTAATGCCAAGTTGTCTTTTGTTTGTTTACTATATTACAGGTATCTTCACTTTTATTAAAAACAAAACATCCAGTGGGACCAGCAGTTGGTGTAATGGCTGTGTTGCTGGACTCCCATGTAGTGGACCATGGTTTGAGACCCAGACCCGGTGGCTTAAACTCATGCCAGGTGTGTGTACATGTGTGCCCAAGATCCTGAGAGGAGAATGGAGGAGAAGGGATTGTGGCGTGGCCATCCCCTGTGGGGGGTGATTTCTTGCTTTCTGTCTCTCTGCCTCTCTCTGTCTTTCTGGCGAGTGCATGCACCCTATAACAAAAAACCTCTCAAAAAAACAAAAACCAAACCAAACCAAAACAAAACAAAAAACACCCATTGAATGTACCTTCTTCTTCAACAGAAAATTGACATTCTTGTTGCTCTTTTCCTTGACTTGGCCAAAAAAATTTAATTCTCTGGGCGAAGGTCAATGGGAAGGAAACTAAAAAGTCGGAGAGAGGAGGGCACATAATAAAACTGATTGAAAAGATCCATTAGTTTTGCAGAAGCCTTTATTTCCCACAGGTTCATGACCTGAAGATTACATGGGATAGAGGGAGGCTCTTATCAAAAGCCTGAAACTCTGTAGCTACAGAATCAATTTTTAAATGATTTATGTGATGTTCTTCAGGACCAAAGGCAGTAATTCATTTCCCACATGGCACTTGGGGCTGCTGCTTAGATGTTGAAAAATGATTAATTTTTATTTACAGTGTGTCTCTCCTCATACATTACTGGAAACAAGATTTGAGAGCACAACATTTCTATAGCATGCAATTATTTGCTGAGGGAAGTCCGAGGCAAAAACAAAACAAAATAAAAATCTACTAGATGCCAAGAATCTAAATATGCACTGAAATAACCACTGTGAAAACTTCCCAAGGCCAAATGTTTCCAATGTATTCAGTTTGACCCACTTAACATAAAAGGGCCAAACTGATTTCCCAAGGGAAGACATTCTTCTATCAAATCATTCCACTAACTTTAACAATGAGAAGATAAGGAATGTAAAACTCTTAGGGTTTTTGTTCCCTAGAAGACAGTTCAAAATTTTCTAAAATTTGGTGCATATAGCATTTTTAAAAATTGCTAAGAAGATGCCTTTTCTAGGCCACCATATGCAGGTATTTTGTTAAAAACTGCACAACTCTATTCCCATGCCTCCTTCTCTTTAGCTTATCAACCTGAGCAGACACATTCAATAGTATCTGAGGATCAACTTCACCTAAGAGAAAGTTCCCATTTTTCTCACCAATCATATTACCTTGAAACCCCTATCCTAGGGACTGTAATAATTTGATAAGAAGGGGTTACTTTTAATATACCTTGCACTTTGCAATCATTAAAAATGGGATAAATAACTTGAATACCAAGGAGGGAGAATAGGAACTATCTTGAGACCACTGGGAAGAAATCTATTGCTTTTGGACTTCTAGACTCTAGAGGACAGTGGAGAACAGTCTACATTTACCATTGTCAATGACAAAATTTCCCAAAGGAAAAACTAGGACAGCCAAATTAGTCAACTACCAACTCCATAGTGGAGACCACTCACAGACTCATGTGCATTTTTTGTTTTTGCTTTTTTATTTTCAGATTAATTTCACATTTTACATAAAGTCCCCTTCACGATGCATACAATATATATATTTTTTTCAACAAAGAACTTTACATTTTCCATTTGTCAAATGTTTCTTCCTCTTGCATTTCACACCCACCCTCCACCACCTACTTTCTACCATCCACTCTCCTTCTCTTACAGTCTCTAGCATCTGCACCTTCCTCTCTACCATTACATCTTCAGGTCTGTCTACTTCAGCCACAGAGTGCAGACACTCAGTACAAATTAAGTGGAGATATACAGTGTGTATTTTTCAAAGTCTGGATTAATTTGCCCAATATTAAGTCTTCTATCCACCCTCCCCCACCTACTTTCTACCATCCACTCTCCTTCTCTTACAGTCTCTAGCATCTGCACCTTCCTCTCTACCATTACATCTTCAGGTCTGTCTACTTCAGCCACAGAGTGCAGACACTCAGTACAAATTAAGTGGAGATATACAGTGTGTATTTTTCAAAGTCTGGATTAATTTGCCCAATATTAAGTCTTCTATATTCATCCACTTTGAATCAAATGATAGAATCTCATTGTTTCGTAGAGTTGAGTAATTTTCCATAGTACATATAAGCCACAATTTTTCAACCCATTCATCAGTTTTTGGACACTAAAGTTTGTTCCATGTCTTAATAATTGTGATTAATGCTGCAATAAACATGGATGTGCAAGTGTCTTTCTGATTGTTTCCTGGTCTTTGGGCAAATAGCAAGGAGTGGGATTATTGGGTCATATGGTAGCTCTAGTTGTATGTTTTTGAGGAAACTTTATATTGTTGGTTGTACTAATTTACATTTCCACCAACAGTGTAAGAGGGTTCCATTTTCACCATAGCTTTATCACTACCCTTCCTTCCTTCCTTCCTTTCTTCCTTCCTTCCTTCCTTTCTTGTTTCTTTCTTTTTTTCTCTTTCTTTCTTTCTTTCTTCTATCCTAGCCATTCTCTCTTTTTTTAAAAAAATATTTTATTTAGCTTTATTTATTTTATTTTTAATTTTACCAGAGAGGGAGAGAGAGTGAGCGAGAGAGTGAGAAAGTGAGCCACCAGGTCTAGGACTTGAACCACGGCTGGCCATGTGGGAGTCCAGAACCCTTAACCACCATACCACCTGCCAGCCCTAATATTCTATGCATTGTAACTGGAGTTAAATTGTATCAATGTGGTTTCAATTTTCATTTCCCTTATGACAAGAGACTTTTACAATTTTTTCATATGCCTTCGGCCATTTGTGAGTCTTCCTTGGAGAGTGGTCTATTCAATTCACTTGCCCATTTTTTAGTTGGATTATTATTTTTTTTTTTCTTTTATGGGCAAGCAGCCTGAGTTCCCTATGTATCTGATATCAATTCCTCACCTGAAAAATAATTTGCAAATATGTTTTCCTATTCTAAGGGTTGTATTTTCACTGCAATTATTGTTTCTCTTGCTGTGAGGAAGCTTGTTCGCTTGATGTAACCCCATTTATATATTTTGAGTATTATTGCACGTGCCTTAGGGGTCTTATTTAAGAAGTCTTTGCCTACTCCAATGTCTTCGAAATACACAGAACTTTCTCCTTCCACATTTTTTCCTTACTGGTGAAACTAGAGGTTGATGTTTGTGGACCACTATTTCCTATGCCATTAAGCAGGGCCATACCCCTCAAGTGCGTTATGAATGAAATTAATACTCTGCTTCCACCCTTCCTAACTTAGATTAATAGGCAGGGGCTCATCAACATATAGCTTCAACTGGTAGACAAAGGACAAAACGTCCTGTCAATACAGGTTGTGAAGTCCTTCTCATAACTCCACAAGCTAGATACTGGTTTTCTCATATTCTAGTAAAAGGAACAGTATTAGTGAGTTTCAGGTGTATGTCAAGCACACTTGTGTAATCTAGCAAGACTTTTCTAAGTGAGAAAACCTAGTACTGTTACTATGTAAGCTTACTTGCAGGACTCACATGCTCAAGAAGGCTGAGTGACTTACAGTTAACCTTAGCTTCTGGAGGGGAATGACAATGCTATTTGCAATGGAATGAAAAGAACAGGACCTGTTTCTGAAGAAGATTAGAAGTGGTGGGTGCCCTAAACTGTTGTAGTTTACATTAGACAGTGTAGAGGCCTCTAGCACCAGCTAATACTGGACTGCAAACAACCTTACCCTAGTAGCACCAACCAATCTGGGACTGGCAAATTGCCTCATCCAACCCTTGCTACTTATTGCTCTATAAAGACCATTCTCCCTTGCTATTGGGTAGACATATTTGAGCCAGCCTCAGTTCTCTTTATTCAGTGGCTTGGCAATAAGCTTCCCCTTTCAAAGTCTTTGGTGTACTTGTTTTGGAATGGGGTTAGCATGGGCAGGCAAACTCTTTAAGTTGGGTACCACAGGGGACTCCTTTGTAGTGGTTCTTTCCATTGGGACAGTAGATCCCTTTCCACATATTTCCCTATGAGTCTCCCTCTTTGAGTCAGCAAGATGACACAAGAGAGATTACAACAGCTTGTTTTTCTGTTGAGCACTTATCTCTTTGTCAAAGGGATAAATGAAGAAGCATAACACAATTATCGAATCATGATAGACATTTTATGTAGTTTATCATATTTAATCCTGAAAATAAAATTGTAATGCTGAGTTTATGATTTTTATAATCAAATGAGTAATCAAAAATTAGGATACATGATTTTTTTTTTCCCAAAGTGGAGAGGCAGGATTCAAATTCTACTCTATAGTGTGTGTGTGTGTGTGTGTGTGTGTGAGAGAGAGAGATTTTCTTTACCCTGCCAGTGTCCTTTAAGTGTCCACATACTACCAATAATAATATACTTAGAATGGGTGCTAAGGATGAAGTTTCCTGAGCCCAACTCCAGACTCATGTTTCTGGTTTTGTTGCTACTAACAAAAATACTTGTACCAGTGTAAATTCATAAAGAACAGAAGCTTATTCAGTTCCCATACTTGGAGACTGAGAAGTCCAAGAGCATGGTGCCCACATCTGCTGCATCACAAGATGGCGGAGGGGAGGAGCACAAGCAGAACAGAGCATGTCTGTCTCATTACCAGGTCTCAGTCATGGGGGCCTCACCCTAATGCCTAATTACTTCCCAAAGGCCCCACATCACCTTTTGACAAAATAATCAGATTAAGCCTCTACCCCCTCAACACAGGTACAATGGGTTACTGAATTTTTACAAGTGAATTTGGCGGCAGTGGTGTGTGTGTGTGTGTGTGTGTGTGTGTGTGTGTGTCTGTGCGTGTGTGTGCATGTGTATTCAAACCACTGCACTCTCTAAAGTAGATGGGCCCCAGGAATCTCCGTTTTAGACAATTCACTAGGTGGTTCTGCTGCAAACTAAAGGTTGAGAAGCTCTGGACTAAATGCAGATACTTACAGCAAGAGGTTTTCCACGCACTTGCAAAATATTAGAAGCCAGATGGTCTATAAATGGGAGAACTGTCCCTTCAGCAATCACAAGGTTTGCTTTTGCAGCTCACGATATGGGGAATACCTCAGTACTCTTCCATTAATGTGATTAGGAATCAAGTGGCTACTTCTCTATGCTCCATGCTGAAAAATGTTCCCTTTAGAACCAGGAGAAGCTATATTTAATCAAACCATCTGGATTCTCATGCACATGTATAAGGGCAAAAATAGGTCACTGTTGGTAAGCTACTTTAGGGGAATTATTCCATTGTATTGGCAAACTCCAATGTCCTGAAAGGGCTCCCACTCTCCTGCCTTCCTCAGTAAGTGACATCAACAGCTAAGACAGGTCAGAGAAAGTCCAAAATTTCAGGAAAGAAAGTTTCAATAGTAAAACAAAGCAAAATAAAACAAAATGCAAATCATCCTCAAAAGAAAAGTGTGGCATAAACTTGTTAAAAGCTATTAACCTCCTAAAATAACAAATTTCTATTCCAAAGTCACCTCATCGGCAGTTTGAAGAGGAACATGAAGGAACCTAATTCAAAGACTGTAAGAATTACAAATATATGGTCAGCCTGCGGCGTGGTGGGGAAGGCAGTTGGATTTCACATGGCCAACTGCGTGGATTGAGTCCTGAACCCAAAGGCCTCAAAAGCCCACTGGTTACAATGTGCATGTGTGCCCAAAATCCCAAAAAGAGAGAAAAATGGAAGAGAAAGGATTGTGGTGTGACTATTCTCCATGGGAGGTTCTCCTGTCTCTGTCGCTGTCTCTCTCTTTCTCTACAACGAATGCAAATAAAAAAAGAAGAATTACAAATATGATCTCATTATGTCTAAGAGATTTACAAGTACTCATGGACCTATGAAAACCATGAGAATGATGGGCTGGTGAGGCCTGAGAGAGTCCAGCAACCTTCTGTAAGAGAAACAGTGAAGGTCTGGCTCTGTGATGGAGTAGTAAAAAGCTGCATAGGAGAAACCAGATCCCATATGGCAATTTCAGTTTGAATTCTCAGCCCAGTCAGCCTGAAACACTCCAGGCTAGTGTGCAGGTGCCCAGGATCCAATGGGCTGGAAGACTGGATTAAGGGGGTTTTGACATGACCAGCCTCTGTGGAGGGTGCTTCTTGCTCTCTGTCTCACACATATGTACTCTATCATGAATAAAGAAAAACTAATCTTAAAAAAGGTAGTGAGAATTTACTTGACTTTGAGAACTCCCTATTACTAGTTAAGAGCTTTATTTAGTCAATCTTTCAGGTTTTTTTTTCTTTCTAGAAGATAAGTTATATTGTAGAACTGCAAGACAGGTTTTAAAATAAAATGAGGATTGATCAAGCTCAGTTTTGATAGAAGCCGTGGTCAAATCTTGGAGAAGGCAGTCACTGATTATAACAACTCCTGAAGTCTCAACCTAGAGAGGGGTATTGTGCTCTTCACATTTACACACTGCTACTGCTCACCACAGTGTTGCCTTTCAGTTACTTGTCATGGGTCACTTTGTTGCTGTTTCTTAGCACCCAATAAGCAGTGGCATAGAAAAGTGAAGAAATGAAATCTCCCAGGGTAAGCAGCATGGAAGATGAATGGCACATGTTACGTCATTTGCTTTCTGCTATGTCTGAGAGCCTGACAGCTCCCTAATAAATGAGGACAATCAAAATCCCTCGTCTAGAGTAACTTTATAAAACCCTTGTATCAAATGTTGATACATCTTTTAACTAGTATATGTAAGCTATGCTATCCTTGAGGCATAAGGAAAGATGCAGGGACCCAGAATTACTACCACTGTGTGGATGAGAAAATTTGAGGGCCCTACTTTTTTATGCCAGAATACTTCAATTTCTCCAACATAGGATTAGAGACCCTCCAGCTCATCTTCAGTTCCATAGTGGGACCAGGGGCTCTACACAGAGGGTTGGCACAGGAGTGATCGAGCTGTTATTTATTGCTCAAATTCACATAACTTGAAACAATTCTGTAAACAATGCAACCTTATTATATTTTAGCTGTGTAGGTCAGAAGTCTGATATGGGTCTCATTAGGCTAAACTCAAGGACTATTCCTTTCTGAATCTTCTAGAGGATTATGTTTCCTTGCCTTTCACATCTTCCAGAGATCACACATTCCTGGGCTTATGGTCCCTTACTCTATCTTCAAAGCCAGCTATGTTGTGCCTCTCTGATCCTCCTCCCATAGCCTGCCTCTGGTTCTAGCCAGGAAATATCTCCTCTTGTCAGCACCCATGGATTCAACTGGACCCACTGGAAAATTAAGGCTAATTTCTCCATCTTAAGGACCCTAACTTAATTCACCTTTGAAGTCCCCAACGCTTAGTCAGGTAACAGATTCACAAGTTCTAGAATTGGGAAATGGAACTCGTGGGGAAGGCCATTATTTTCCTACCACATAAAGATGAAGAGGGAGGTTTCCAGACCTCAAAGGATCTCAGATAAGAAGCCAGTCGGGGGGGAAGGAAGAAGGCTTCGGGTTCAACCTATCTTTCCAGGACCTTTTAAGCAGTTTGGTCCAACTTTCTAAAGTTGTCTTTCTTTTTCTTGCCTTCACTGCCACCATTGTCATTGCTATCCCATTGTCTGTCACATCAATTATATTTGAATATCATCCTCCTCACTCATGCCCTCTGGCTTTCTATATAAAACTACTCCTCCCCAGGATTATCTTCCACAGAACAGCTAGATCAAGTCAGCTCTGTGCTCAAAATTAGCTAATGGCTTTCCATCCCAATTAGAACAAGATCCCCAGGCTCTCACCATGGTCAGCAGAGCCCTATGTGGTCTGGCCCATGGCTCCTTTTTGCCCTCCTCAGTGCCTCCTCTCCCTGGGGTCACTGGGGTCTGGCTGCAGGGCCTTGTTCCTCAAGCTCCACAAACCAGCTGTGTCTTGGCTCCTATTTCTCCTCTTCTTGGAGGGGTCTACCCCAGTTCTTTGCATGTGTCCCTTCTCTTCCTTCCATGCCTGGATAAAGTATGGCCTCCTCAGAGAATGTCTCTAACACCTTTATTAAAATACCAGTCTTTTTTTTTCGGAGAGATTTTCACTGTAGGGCGCGTGCGCTCGCCAGACAGACAGAGAGAGACATAGAGACAGAAAGCGAGAAATCATCCCCCAGGGGGGATGGTCATGCCACAATCCCTTCTCCTCCATTCTCCTCTCGGGATCTTGGGTACGCACGCACACACGCCCGGCGTGAGTTTTAAGCCACCGGGTCCGGGACACGAACCGCAGTCGACTACGTGGGAGTCCAGCGACATAGCCATTACGCTAACTGCTGGTTCCCAAAATACCAGTCTTTTCCTTCACTCTCTATCCTTCTAACAGAATACGTTCATTCATCCTTTACTTTCCTTACTGCTACCTGGCATTATACAACGTACAGATTTATTTGCTTGTGTTTCTTGTTGATTGTGTGTCTCCATCACTGGAATGTAGACAATTCCTGCAGGCAGGCACTCCCTGTGAGTGTCCTATGCATTGGGGTACACCCCCGTCACGTGGAGGGATATGACATGTACTTACCTGTTGGGCACATGCTGTGTGAGGACACTGTGATCCATTAATGAAAAAACAGAGATGGTCTGCCTTCCTTCCCCATTTCCTACCAATTGACTGGTGTTCCTGTCCAGAGTCAACTTCTACTGGTGACCCAAGTTTATTTGTTTTGTTTATTACATCTATTTATTTTTTCCATGAGAGAGAGACAGAGAGAGAGAGAGAAGCAACCCCAAGAGTGTCCCCATGCTGCAATCTACCCGAGGCTTCAGCCAGCCAGGATCATGGGCACATGTGTGTACCCAGCATAGACAGGGAGATCTCAGGACACAAACTAAGGACCTTCCCATGTGGCTTCAGCATTGTGGGGCATTATGTTACCTCTGCACCACCACCGCTGGCCCAAAGCTGGTTTTATAATCCCTATTTCCATTTTGTGGCTTACCCACGTTCATAGGCATTTATTCATTTATCTACTCAACACATACTTACTATACAGCCAAGCTAGACCTATAACAGGTCTCTGTCTTTGAGGCAAGAGCAAGGTAAGTTTGGAAGGTTTCTTTTGCTGGTGGCCACAAAGGGAAGCAGGTAAAGGGGTGGAAAGTGTGTACTCATAGTCCCACAGCTCTCTCCCCACCCAATCCTACATATCTCTTCTTTACTTCATATGGATTATTTGCAGACAAAGATGAAAGTCCCTTCAAGTAGTAACAGAAGCTTCTTATGTACACAAAGGATTTTCAGGGATGTCAAGAAATGTGGCCCTGATGCCAAGGCTGCAGAAATTGTGCTGTAAGGACTGGGTCAATTCCCTCACCTCTGCAGACCTGCCATAGATGAGTGGGAGGTCCTACCAGCTCACCACTGGCCAAAATGGAACAGGCATGCTGTCCTGGTTCTCAGCTCAGCCTAGATGGCAGGACATCAGGCAATGTCCTTTACCCGTTTTCACTTTTTGTTCACCATTGTGCTTGCAGTTCTGCATTTTACTTAGAAACATATGCTAAATAAAGGATTCTAAATTAGTCTGAGCTAATTTCAACCTGGAGCTCACTCTGCTGTCACAGACGATGGAAAATCAGATCTGACGCATTGGTACATGCCCTGGGTGTACTACAAGATGTGTTAGAAGGAGGTAGTTTGGGCTATATGTGGGAAGATGCACACAATCCACATACTCTTAATAATTAAGAAGTCTAAAAAGATGCTGCCTATGAATGAACAAGCCAAAAAAATGCTACATAAGGCACATGAAATCTAGTCCTGCTCACGAGTTTGGGAGAAAAAAAGTCTGAAGCCAAGAGTTTTATTTAAAGTAGAAGCAATACAGAGAGTCCCAAAGTACTTCCTAAGATGTTCAACATTAAATGCTACTTATTAGCTATAGTTGAGGATTTTAATATAGAAATTCATACCTCACTATTCTTTGAAAATGAGGCTTGGCAATCAGTAATTAACTAAAGAAGTTTGTTACATGACACTGTAGCAACTTTAGGTCAGTCTGAACTGTCTCTGGTTTAATGCCTCAGGATGGAATAAATTCCTGAGAAATCATTCACTAAGGGGCACTTGCACAACAGAGGAAAAGGAGGACAACGTGGTTAATGTGCCATGTCTCTTTCTTCATTTCAGTTGAGATGGGCTGTTAGTCTCTTGCTTTGGCCAGATAGAGCATGGAGACGTGGTCCTACATCCTTGGGGTGCTCTGTGTCTCCTAGGGCTGCTGAGTGTGTATGTCAGCACTTATGTAAGGGTCTGTGCACCTCTGTAAGGGCCCCAAGCTGCAGCCTCTCTGCCCTCGTATAAGGAAGGCACCACGCTGCTGCTTTTAGATCACTGAGTCACATTTGCTCATTTCCGTGGCTGACTACAGAGTCTGGAGTGAGGACGGCAGGAAGATGTGGAGGAGTCCTTCTAGTTGGAACAGAATGGGCGTTGCTGTTTTTCTCGCCTTTTGTCTCTAGTGACTATGTTCATGTATTTTGACTTGAACCTAGGAAATCTGGGGACAGCATCTTATCAATATTTATAGCCCAGTGCGTAAGTATTGATTAATCCAAATTTGTTCTTCGTGTAAACAAGCATGTCATTTCTAGTATTAAAAATATGCTAGTAACAGCAAAGTAGGCCATTCAGACCAATACTGAAGGGCAATAACAACGGTTCTCCCAAACTTTCCAACCACAGCCAGGTGAAAAGCAATGGATGGCGCTGTTTCTGGAAAACGAGAACACTGAAGTATTTAACTCAGTGTGTGTGTTGGGGAGGGGACAGCCATATGTACATTTATGCAACTCTTTTGATCATTTGGCCTAAATGCTCATTAATAGGCATTTTGCAAAAGAGGAGGTAATGATAACCTGCATATTAAAGGCTTCAAACTATCCTGCAGGGAATGAAGAAATAGGGATTGCTGCTATTTTCTCTGGAAAACTAATTTAATAGCTGATACTAAATCAAAATGTTCCATGGTCACCTCAATAAATAGAAGCAGCTAGAAGTTATATATCCCCGTAGAAAAAGAATAGTAAACACTTAGAAAAACTCAGGTGCTCCAGCATAAAGTCTGGGGATTACAAATGGAGGCTAGTTCATCTGAGGGTCCCTCTGTAAATGGTTGGAGGCCAAAGCTACATCACACATCACCCATTGGTATTTCCCATATTAAACTGAAGCTGTGTGGAGACATAAAATTAAAGCAGCACAAGTGCCTATTTTACACAAACAGTAGGTGGACTATGAGAATATAAATTCTTTCTGTACTGTAAAAGAATATCAAATTGGGGCCAGCAGTTGGTGTGGTGGTTAAGGGTGCTGGACTCCCACATGGCCAATCGTGGTTTGAGTCCCGAACCTGGCAGCTTACTTTCTCACTTTTTCTCTCTCTCTCTCTTTCACTCTGTCCCTCTATGGTCAAATTAAAGAAAAAAAAGTATATTAAATTGAAACATTTTAATTTACTATGTAAAGAGGAATCAAGGGGCCAACAAGTGGCATGGTAGTTAAGGCACTGGACACTCCCACATGCTGACCACGTTCGAGTCCCGGAACTGGTAGCTTTCTTCTCACTTTCCCTCTCTTTCTCTCTGTGTCTCTGTCTAGTCAAATGAAAATAAATGAATGAATAAATAAAAATTAAATAGATAATTCTTTTAAAAAAAGAGGAATCAAATTAGTATTGAAATAATTGATACATGGTCAAATTTTCCAATTTCACCTTACTCTAAATGAGTAGAACAGGAATTATATTCTCATGTTTTATAATTGGAGCCCTTTAAAGTTGAGCAGAAGCTGTCTATTAGTTTTTATTATCCGGAAACAAGCAGTGGTAGTTTAGATAGATAACTGAAGTCTGTACATACCACTGCAGCGGAGTAACTAATTACGACCATTGGGTACCTACAGGACAGAGAGGCCACAAGACTCGGATAATTATTATCTGATCAAAAGAAAGGATTTTTTTTTCTGGTAAGGGTCCCCAGAGTTATCTTTGATTACAAATGTCATGTAAACCTTTAAAAGGTGCATTTGTTTTTGCAAATGAACCACTCTGTACTTATGGAGAAAAATGTTAAGGTTAATCTCCTAAAGTAGCATATTTTGTGGTGCTTAGGGTAGAGCCTGCTTTCATCCACAGTAGCAGATTGGAAAGAACACGGGGTTTAAAGTCAGAGGCCTGGGTGTGGGGGTTTTTTCTTTTACTTGGCCTTTATGTAAGCTTAAGTAGCCCTTAATCCTCCGGTAGGTCGAGTTTTCTTGGCTTTAAAATACAGATAATGATCCTAGTCCTGTCTCTCCTGCACAATTGTTGTGAGGATAATTATAAGAAAGGTGAACTGTAACTGAAAGATACCCTCATAAAGCATAGCCCCAAGCAGTACTGATTTTCCATTTGAATATTCCATGGTAAGTCAGCCCAGGTAGATGGTGGTGAAGGGACAAACAGGTGGAGGAATCCCTCACTTCTCTGTGTGATGGTTTCCTACTCAAGGTTGGAGGGCTGAATCGCCCTCAGGTAGGATCCCTCTACACACCAGTGTGCAGTTACACTCTGAAAGATTCACTTGCCACAGATCCTGTAGCCTGTCAAGTAGACTGAGCACAAGGGTGTTCACATTCTGTTGAAAAGATCTATACAGCTAGTTGTAAAAGTCAAACGTGTGAAATCTGGTCTAAGTTTTGCCAGTTTGATGACTTTCTATTGACAAATTCGGCAATCATTTGGGAAGTTTGGGAAGTCTGAGTTTCAGAGCTAATTAACAACTGCTTCTCCTCCCCTCGCTTTGTGTTCATCAGCCTGTGACACAGCCAGGGCAAGAAAACAAGACAGAAACCCATCAGACGTACTGCCTGATTTTCACTGGCCTATCTTTGTGACCATATGTTCCTGAGCGGACGTCTTTATAATGGAAGTTCCTTAAGTCCTTTCAGTGTAGGGTGACTAAATGTGGAAACAGCACCTAGAATATGTTCCCATTAAAATCTCAGACGCTTAATTAGAACAATGGACAAAAACAAAGAGCCCTAAACAGCTTTGGTGCATTTTCCTCATTTCAGAGACTATTTCTTTTCTTTTCTTTCTTTCTTTCTCTCTTTCTTTCTTTCTTTCTTTCTCTTTCTTTCTTTCTTTTTTTTTTTTTAAGAGAGATTAGTTGCTAGAGGGCTTGCTGGAGAGACAGACAGAAAGTGAGAAATCACTCCCCAGGGGGGATGGCCATACCACAGTCCCTTCTCCTCTATTTTCCTCTCAGGATCTTGGGTACCCACATACATGCATCCGTTGTGAATTTCAAGCCTCTGGGTCTGGGACTCGAATCACGTTTGGGCATGTGGGAGTCCATCAACATAACAATTGCACCATCTGCTGGTAACAAGACTGTCTATTTCTTTTTTGGGGGGGGAGGTTTTTGCTATAGGATGCATGTGCTCACCTGAAAGACAGAGATAGACAGAGAGACAGAAAGCAAGAAATCACTCCCCGAGGGGATGGCCACAGCACAATCCCTTCTCCTCCATTCTCCTTTCAGGATCTCAGGCACGCATGCACTCAAACCGCGGTCGGCTGCATGGGAATTCAGTGGCAAAGCCATTATGCTAACTGCTGGTCCCAAGACTGTCTATTTCTTATGTATTATTTTCTAGCTAATTGAAATAGGATACCCAGCTCATCCCTTGTTGTGGAAGCTATGGTTTTAAAGGGCAGAGACTAGACTATGAAAGCATTTCGGATTTCAGCTATTTCAAGGCCAAAAAAGAGGATGATTTGGAGAGGGTTTTGGTAGAGCACTGTATTCTTTTCTTTGTCTTTCAGTGGTTTGATAGTTTTAGGAAACTCCCAGTTTTTAAACCTTTCAAATGCATTGTTTTTAATCAGACATTTAAATTTCAGAGTATATTCATCTATTTGCTTTTCAAAAATCTATACTAGACATTATCCGTGGTTCCAATGATTCTCATTATAGTAGATTTATTTTGGACACTGACAAAAACCAATATATATTTATGGGAATATCATGAAGAAAACTTCATCTTTTGTGGTGGTAGTTCAACTTAGAAAAGATACCTGAGTCAGGACCAGCAGTTAGCATAATGGCTATGTTGCTGGACTCCCATGTAGTTGACAGCAGTTAGAGTCCCGGATCTGGTGGTTTAAACTCATGCCGGGCGCGTGTGTGTGCGTGCCCAAGATCCCAAGAGGAGAATGGAGGAAAAGGGATTGCAGCATGGTCATCCCCTCGGGGGGGGGGGTGATTTCTCGCTTCCTGTCTCTCTGTCTGTCTTTCTGGTGAGCACACGTGCCCTATAGCAAAAACCTCTAAAAAAAGAAAAGAAAAGATATCTGAATCAAATGACTCAGATTGGTCTGAATACAAAGGCAATGTGGGAGTCTATACAGTAGCCTAAAAAGAATGTCACATGGCACCAGCCAGAGTCTAGTGGTTAAGGAAGCTAGATTCCACATGGCTGATTGCAGTTTAAATTCTAACCCTGGTGACTTGAGAAAACATGCTAGGCATGTGTGTGTGACCCAAATCTTGACCTAGTGGCTTGCTTTCTCACTTTCACTCTCTCTTTTTCTTTCTCTCTGTGTCTCTCTCTTGTGAGTGCATGTGCCCTGTTGCCAATTGAAAAAAAAATAGTATTAATGATAAATAAAATTAAATGAATAATTCTTAAAAAAAATATACATGATTTGGGGCCAGCAGGTGGCATGGTGGTTAAAGTGCTGGACTCCTGTATGTATGGCTGTGGTTCAAGTCACAGACCTTATGCTTATAAGTCATGCTGGGCTCATGTGTATACATGCCCAAAATCCCAGGAGAATAATGGAGGAGAAGGGACTATGACATGGCCGTCTCCTCAGAGGGTGATGTCTCACTTACCCTCTCACTGTCTCTCTTTGTCTCTCTCCAAAAAGCACATGTGCCATATGTCAAAATCAATGAAGCAAACAAAAAAAACCTTAAAGAAAAGCAAAACAAAATGTATAAGATTTATGGGAACCAGCAGTTAGCATAATGGCTATGTCGCTGGACTCCCACGTAGTCGACCGCGGTTCGTGTCCCGGACCCGGTGGCTTAAAACTCACGCCGGGCGCATGTGCGTGCGTGCCCAAGATCCCAAGAGGAGAATGGAGGAGAAGAGATTGCGGCGTGACCATCCCCCCTGGGGGGTGATTTCTCGCTTTCTGTCTCTATGTCTCTCTCTGTCTGTCTGGCGAGCGCACGCGCCCTACAGTGAAAATCTCTCAAAAAAAAATGTATAAGATTTATGATAATAATAATAGTATGCTAGCTTTGTCTCCTTGATAAGTTACATTCCTTCTCTGTGCTTCAGGGTTTTTTTTTCCCACCTCTAAAATAGAAATCGTAAAAGCAGGTGACCTCAAAAAGTTCATGGAAAATTATGAACTATGCATGGTAAAGTTATGCATGAATTTCAAAATGTTTTTGTATCAGTATAAACTTGAAATAAATTCCATTTCCCCACAAACTTATTGAAGTCCCATCCTATAGGTGCTCACGAGGGATAGACACCATCTTACACACATGTAGGTGTTATGTCTATGACCACATTTAATTCAAATACCAGCTTCATAAGATATGCCATTATCCCCATTGTGCAGACAGGAAAACCAAAGCACAGAAAGCAAAGTAATTTACCCATATCTGGTGTGATTTTGTAGCTGCCATTAACACTATAGTTTATTTACTTGTATCCCTGAAAATAAAGGCATTACAAAATGACAATATGGGGAGATCAGAATAGCTTTGTGTATTATTTATTCACATGAACAAAAGCAAAAGTATTGAATGCCAAATGCTGGTAAAGTAATACACTTTAGATTTAGAGAGTCAGAGCTGGAGCCAAAAGACATTCTGATCTCTCCTCCATTTTTTCTTATGAATTACACACTAACGGGTATCTGGACTTACAACAAGGAGCCTCTTCATCGCCATTTTGTCTACAAATATTGCTCCTATTCTCTAATGCACAAATAACAAAAGGGAAACCTCCACTTCATATTCGAACTTTTAAAACACATGTAAAACTTACTTAATATTCCTGCTTTTTTACAGCTTTTAAAAAATTTTGTAATAATTTACCCAACTTTTATTTTCTGACTTGTCTTCAAAGCCCAGATGCTTAAATATTGGTTGCTTTGGGTCTTAATGGTTACTCCAGAGCCATGGAATTTTAAACTGGATCTCAGATTTTTAAGATGTGACAGCTTGATTATTTTACAAGGCCAAAGCCCTGATTCAAGTCTGTAATTTGAGGAATAAAAACTGTTTTCCCATTGATGTAGACATTTTGAAATGTGTGGTCCACAGCTATTTATGAGTGGTTTACAGCTGTTGTCTCTTTATGCCCGAGATCACAGAGTCCAGGAGCTGATTCTCCTGGGATTGCTATTAATATCCCTCTCATTTTAGACAGCTTTTCCTTCAGTGAGTGACTTTCTGGCTTCCTTATATTACATTTGTAGCCTCTCAGCATTCAGGCAGTTACAGGGCACTTGGACAGTTTAGCAATGATTTATAATACAGGTTTTTAAAACAAGTGACTTATTCAAATGCCAGTAAAACAAAAAGACTTGTGAATAAAAAAGCAAGTGCCAGAAACTGAGGGAAAAAAAAAAAAAGATTTAAACTAGAATCAGAGATAGGTAAAGGAGAAATGAATAATATAGTATTAATTTTGGACACGGTGACAACTGAAACTCATGAACAGTTCCTAATTTTACTAAGAAAGAAAGACACTTTAAAGCAAACTAACCAACTTTCATTGCATGGGGGCATGACTTTGGAGGGGCTACATCTGACTCTCTGTCTGACAGCACCTGATACATCTCTTCCAAAGTGTGCACTGGAAAGTCTATCCCAGTCCTCCTATGAGGGAAAGAACTCACTCTCTCAGCCTTGCAAAGTACACTGTCACAGAAAGTAAAATCTGTTCGTGGGGTGGAAAGTCGGTACGTTCTGTTTTCTGTCCGTCTGTTTTTGTTGCTAATATGCCTCCAGCGTGCAGACTTCGCTAAAATTCTCTAGCTCTCCAATCTCCTATTGTGTACGTTTGTTACGTAGTTCTTGATTTTTTTATTCCACAACTCTTCTCCACTAACATTTTATTCCTTTATTTTCTTATCTTTAAAATGGGGATAATACTAATATTATAGGACTGCTATAAGGGTTAAATACATTCATATTTGTGAAATGTTGCAATTATGTCAGGCACACTGAACACCCAATAGAAACATTTGATAAAAAGTTCTCTGCATCTTTCCCATTCTGAGTTTTGAAATTTGGGTCAATACACAATTCAATCTGTACATAGTAGATCATGCAGACCATAGGATAAACCACCTACCCACCTCCCCCTTTTTTTAAGCTAAGGCATTTCTGAATTGCAAACTATGGAGAACACTGAATGTTATAAAAAGGAGTTTGATAAAGACTTTTAAACCCGAGCTTTTCAGATAGTGGCTGTAGCTTTTTAGGATTATCTCTAGACTACAAAAGCAGATGTGAACATTGACAATGTAAACCTGACTAAAATATGGCTCTGAAGTAGGAATGCCTTCCATTACAAAATAATCTAATGATAATATAACCTAAGGAAACAGATACTAAAAAACAGCAGGTTATTTTCTCTTCCTTAAAAGCCCTGAGATTTAATTTCATCATTCATAGTCACAGGATAAAACATCTGTTCTAATGGAAAAATAACAAAAAATTTTCTAAAAGGCCCCCCAGAGAATTTTTCACATGAGTAGATGGAAATATGTATTCCATTTTTAGATAACTACTTTTTCTTGATGTAAAAAAGCTGGTCGTCCCAATACACAAATATCACTATTGCTTTCAATCATGAACTTCTGATCAGCACTCTGATAAGCAATGACATTATGCTCAGTTAACTCATTCAATCATTTAAACTTCCTTTTGAAAGCAGAATGACATCCAGGCACCGGGAATGCTGTAATAAAAGGTTTAATCCCTGCCTTTAGGGATCATATACTCTATCCAGTAAGTCAAACATCTACAATTAAAATATGCTGTGATTACCTCTGTGATAGAGATGAATACACAAATGTATGAGAAGAGACAATGAATCCAGACCAACAGTTTCAGGAAAAGCTTCTGACTGTCACCTCTTTGCCATCTTTGAAAACTGTAAGGACAGCTAGGCAAAGGTGCTTGAGGAAGAAGGAATGATTTGTGCAAGAGTAGAGATAAGTAAACAGCATTTCTAATTTTCTCAGACAGAATTAATCAGTCTTTGTATATAGCACCTCACCATGTGGTCTGCAGTTCTGTTAGCACAGATAGCATGAATATTTCCACTGATCTACATGGTCAGCCCCCGTCAGATGGTATCCTCCTAGAAGCATGTTGATCCATCTTTGCATCCCCCATTTTGTCTTGCACTTCCAATATGCCTGCATGTTTTTGTCAAAATGAATGAACGAATTACTGCGAGATTTCATAAGAATCACCTGTGACATATATACCTCCCCAAAAGCCCACTAGGCCATCGCTCATTAACAAGCAGAACCATTTGTTTTTGCAAATATAGTCCAATTTCCAAGGATGGGGCAGGAGAAGGTCCTTCAGTGTATTTTTTTTTTTTTTAAATCTCATCTCCAAGACATTTTTGTGGTCATGTGAAAAAAGGGTCAGAGAAATGTGCTCTCAGATGGCACAGCTGGAATGAGGAATGGGAACTCTTCCCTTTTACACAGTTTCTGGAAAGGGCAATAGGAACAAAAAAAGCAACATTGTTGGTCAGCATTCTCAGGCTCTGAGAATGCCAGAAAGGTGCTGTAAACAGAGAAAAGTCTCAGAGGCCAGCTCTAAGCAGGACCCTTGCCAAGAATAGCTACCAAGTGGCAAGTCGAATCAGTCAGGGTGTGTAGACTCTGTCTCACGACTTTAGAGTCCCACCCAGCATTTGTAAAAGCCACTCTGAAGAGCCAGCTTCCTTCCATGGCACAGCTCGGGGTCTTGGCAAGAACTAATGGAGAAAGGATTTCATTTCAGAGCAGGAGCAGGGGTTCTGTTCCCTGCAGGCAACTGACAAAGGGAAGCTTTAAGTCCAAGATCAGGTGAAAGAGTGATCGCCCATCATTTAGAAATGACTTCTTTTTAAAGAAGTAGAGCAGAGAGCAGTGGTTTTTTTCAACACCAGTTCTCAGGGGGTTTCTGTAAACCAGAATCAGCTAATGTGGATTATTAAAGGTACTGCTCCTTGAGCCTCAAGAAGTGATTCTTCATTCTGGTGTTTTTGAGGCTTTGCCTTTACTTAAATTTTGGGTGGAATAAAGTCCTTCTGGATTTATCCCAATTTAATACTCAAAAGTGGTGATTCATAGGAGTCTATTTATTTTCTGAGTAAGAGTGATAGCAGTGTGGATCAACTCTTGGCTTCTGTGTCTCCAGGCCGGTTCCATCAGTAGAAAGGTGTAACTTTCAGGACTACACATCAACTTTAGACTCCTCTTCTTCTAACTACTAAATAACAAAATGCCACTTTCTCTGATTTTTATTTCTTCTCGAACATTTATGTTCTTTATCTAATTCAGAGGCATACTGGGAAAATTAACCAAATCTGAAAGGAAAACATTCTGGAAATCCTTAAAAGTGGGATACTAATAGGAAGTAATTGAAGATCTAGGATGAACTCCAGAAATCAGCTTTCTCACCCAAGATATGAAACACAATAAAAATTGTGGGTGTTATTCTTACCCATTTAGATCTCTTTTCACTCTCCGCAGAGGGTCAAGACTCAGGCTTCTGTATCTGCGTTACCCAGGATATCGAGTGTCGTATTGCAAATGTGCACGATGCTATTGGCTGCCACAAACGTCTAGTTTCAAAGCTTGCATATGTACATTTGTACATGCACTCACACACCTAGAGACTTCTAACTTCTATTATCACCCAAGATTAAAATAAAAATTAAAAGAGACTGCCTTTCCACTAACTGCAATGCTAGGTGAGATGTACCTGTTTCATTTTCACACACTGCTTTTGCTCTGTTCTGTCTAGTACTAAAAGAAGAATATGCCATGCTTTTATGGGATGGGTGGTCTTGTTCTTGCTAGAATTAACTAAACAGTTTTTTTTTTTTTTAAAGAGAAATTTTTGCTATAGGGCATGTGCACTCTCCAGAAAGTCAGAGAGAGAGGGAGAGAGAGAGACAGAAAGTGAGAAATCACCCTCCAGGGGGGATGGCCATGCCGCATTTCCTTCTCCTTTTTACTCTTCTTGGATCTTGGGCACACATGCACACAAGCCTAATTGCCCTTACTTTTAAAGCAGCTCATTATTTTCTCTGTGTCCAAATCCTGTCCAGCCACAGAGAACTATTAAATGTATCCGAATGCTGGCTGCAAGTAAACTTGATCTCTGATCCAGTTAAACCAGGTATAAATGCAGACATCCTTCCCATTGGCCAATGCATAACCCCGACCACTAGTGAATCTTGAAGACCCTGGAGTTAGCCTTATCATTCCTTCATCTAGATGTATAGTAATGACCTCTACTTATCCCAAATTGGTCCTGACTCATTAAATAATCCTCCTGAAAGGATATGGTTTTCATTAGTTTTCTTTATACTCACAACTTCTCACAGAAGCTTTGATTCTTTTCAAGCTACTAATTGTCTATTAACTATTCCACCAGATTCCAAGATAATTTAGGAGCTACCAAGACTGCACCATGACATCAGAACAACAGGTCCACTTAGTTAAAACAAAATAAAATCCAAAACCTTGAACATTTTTCATTTTTTCCATTTTAATGTAAGAAGTCATGAAAGTGAAGCTACTGGACAGTTAGTGTCTCCAGTGACTTCCTGACTTATCACCCAGTGGTGCTGGTAGAACCTGATGCTACTCTTACCTCTGATTTTTTGATAAACCTGAGAAACAAGTTGAACAAATGACACACTATCTCAGGCGAGTCCCCCTGCTCTTTCAATGGGTTTATTTCAGTTGTCCTTTTTGCCACTTACAAAACAACTCCATTCTCTAGAAGAATCTGGATGCTCAGTACATCCTCTGCCTTCCCAGTAGACACTAAGAGGAACAGTTCAACTTTCACTCACAAGGAAGGCTTTGAGGATAGAGATCTGGGATCAGGCAGGGGGAAAATAATTGGAAGTCGGTGGTTTGGCATATCTCTCTATTAAACACACCCTCCACACCCTCCTTTTTATTATTATTTTTCTCTGAAAAGCAAAGCTGTACAGCTGTTTAATGGGAGATTTGGGCAAAGCCCAGGGAAATAGGGTTGTAATTGTTCATATAGTTCTAGAGGCTTAAGAGAGACAGTGATCTTGCCGTAGTATAGAATGACTCTGCAAATATGGCCCAGAACTTCAGAATATGAATTTCAAAAACAAATCTCATCTCTATAAAGTCCCGCACATGAGTCTTGTTTCATTTTCACCTATATATCTGTATCTATATCTATCTATATCTATATCTGTATGTGTGTGTGTGTGTACATAGATATTTACATATGTATTTAAATACATGTAAATGTAATGTTAATTGGAAGATGTTTCTCAACTTTTGGCTGCTTAGTCTTATTCTGAATGGTCAAATGTAGCTTGCTCCCTCAATCTCCTTTCCCATTAAGTTTGGCTTGCAAACGTCAGCCTTGCCAACAGCTGCTCACCAAGAAGTGCTGATTTGCGTGGCTGATCAGTAGAGAGGATGCTGTCTCCATTTCTCAAGGAGGTAAAAAGGGCTGATCCTTGTACCCTCAGGGAGGAGCAAGCTTCACACTCACTTGGATGCTCATGTGGGCAGACTCTGGGCCTTCCTGAGTTGTCACTCTCTGCATTTTGATCCTCTAACTTTATAACCAGAGAATGTCAGAGTTAGTAACATGAATACAAACCTCCTTGTAGGTCATAAAATGCAACTTCTCACAGAATCATCTTTGAAAAATGATCAAACTCCAGAAACAGAGAATTGACAGCATTATTTTTTATTCATGAAATACTGATGAAGCTGTTAATAATAATCCTGCAAATTAGGTATTATTGTCTCCGTTTTACAGATGGTGAAATAGAAACTAAAGATGTTTACAGCTGGATAAGAGACAAGACGGGATCTTAAATCCAGGCTTGATTTCAAAGCCTCTCCTCACACTCCCCATATATATGACATACACACAAGTATATTTATGTCTTCAAAGATTTTTACTTTACTTATGTAGAGTGTGTGCGTGTGTATGTGTGTGTATGTGAAAGAGAGAGAGAGTGAGCGAGCAAGAGAGAGGAGTGCCCGTCACAGGATCTGGTCACTATATGAGTTTTCTTTAACATGTAACCACTAATTCCATGGGACTAGCAATAGCATAATAGTTATGTCACTGGACGCCCATATAGTCAACTGTGATTCAAGTCCCAGATCTGGTGGCTTAAAGCTCATGCTGGGTGCATGTGTGTGCCTGCCCAAAATCCTGAGAGAAGAATGGAATAGAAGGAGTTGTGGTGTGGCCACCACCCTGGGGGATGTTTCTTGCTTTCTGTTTCTCTGTCTCTCCAGTGAGCCCATGTGCCCTGTAGCCAAAATCTCTTTTAAAAGTGTAATCATTGATTCCAGAAGAGCATTTTGTAGGCAGTGAACCCTTTTGAGACCAGCCTTTGATGATCAAAGAAGAAACACTCAGTTATACCTCAATGACTGGTCTATGAGAGAAGTTTAAATTCTAAGGCAACTAGGCTAAAGACCTGTCTAATGAACTTTTTCCCAGGCAATTTATGTTAGTGTTTTTGTTGTACTGATGACTTTCTCCATGGTCCTGAGCTAAGATGAAAAATAATATTCACATTCACACACTTGTCAGAACCATTCTGAATGTAACTTTCAGTTGAAACAAAACAGCCCTGGATCTACCATGTGGCACTTGGAGCAAATGATGGGTCAGTGCTCTATGGGTCATGTTATCTAGTAAATCATGTTTTTCATGGGTCTGACCCATGTACCTATGCATGTTTCCCGCAAGGAAAGATGAGGCAACTATGGGCAGGATGGAGTCACACCTCTAAGAAATATGAATACAATTTGAGCATGGAGTCAGACTTTAAGAAGGGACTCCTAGGGGCCAGCAGGTGGCATAATGGTTAAGGCACTAGACTCTCACATAGCCAACAGCAGTTTGAGTCCCAGACCCAATGGCTTGGAACTCACACTGTGTGTATATGTGTACATGCCCCAAATCCCAAGAGGAGAATGAAAGAAAAGGGACTGTGGTGTGGCCATCCCCCCCGGGGTGTGTGATTTCGCACTTTCTCTCCAGAAGGTGCACACATCATATAGAAAACAAATCCATAAGAAATCAGCAGTTGGCGTAATGGCTGTGTTGCTAAATCGACTGCGGTTCGAGTCCCGGACCTGGTGGCTTAAACTCACGCCGGGCACGTGTGTGTGCATGCCCAAGATCCCGAGAGGAGAATGGAGGAGGGGGATTGTGGCGTGGCCATCCCCTCTGAGGGGGTGATTTCTTGCTTTCTGTCTCTCTGTCTCTCTCTGTCTGTCTGGCAAGCGCACGTGCCCTATAGCAAAAACCTCTCCAAAATAAATAAATAAATAAATAAATAAATAAATAAATAAATAAATAAAAACTTAGGCTTCTGGAAGATTAAATTAAAAAGAAAGAAAAGAAAAGACAAGAAAACAAATCCATAAAAGAAGGTGGCTACTCCAGAGGAGTAATAGGTCATCAAGCCCACCCCTTCCAACTCCCCTCCACTACTTTCTATATGGAATTTTGAACAATCCGGAGCTCAGTGCATGATGCTATACTGAACTTCCAAATCTTGTTTGCCCAGGAGAGAATATTAAAAAAAAATTAAGACTCACCATGTTACCTTTCTTCAGTAAATATTTATTGAACAATACTACCTGAGACTAAGGTAGAATATACAGTGCTATAGTGTCTAGTTGAGTAGAAAAAGAAAACACAAATATACTAACTATAGAGCAATACAAGTCAGTTCAGGTACTGAATTCAGTGGTTGGTTGAGATGTCAGTGAGTCAAAAGCTTGTAAACAGTTGTTTCTAAAATGTCAGTTCGCAGCCGTGTATCTATTCTCAGGGACAGAATAGGAGTTAGAGCACTCACAAAAGCTTACATTGCCCACTATGCCCCCTGAATCATAGACGTAAGAATACAAATCCGTGATGTTTTATTGTTCCAATATGAGCAATATTGGGATGCCAGAGACAACACCTGCCCAAAATCTCCCTGTAGGAGGCAATCCTATTCCTATTTCTCTTTGCCAACCAAGCAGAGAAAACTTTGTGTATTTGTGTGTGTGTGTGTGTGTGTGTGTGTAAGGACAAGGGGCTCTTAGCTACACCTCCCTACATTTGGAGGACATGGCCATGAAGGCTGGAGTGAGGGACATGGTAGGATGAGGAAATAAAGACTTGAGGATGGGATGCTGGGCTCTGCACGCAGTGATACCTCAGAGCCGTCCTGGTCAGCAGAAGAATGCAATTTCACCTCTCCTCCAACCTGCTCTACAACACATTATCTCACTGTGTGACACTAAGCCAGGCCCTTCCTTCCTCTACACAAAGATTGGTAAAGAGCTAGTTATCAGGAGAAAGCTAAAAAACTATGGTTCTAAAAGAGTTCTTCCATTTACTAGCTCTGCAACTCTAGGCAAAATAAGGTACTTTCCAGCTCTTATGCTATTTCTTTAACTCCTGTCTAGTCCTTGGAGGTAGAGAAGAAACGCAGGCTATTTCCCTGTTGCTTCCTGCTCATCACTCACAGCCCTCTGCCTTGCCAAGTCGCAGATCTGATCATAGTTCCTGCAAGGATTCTGGAAAGGGAAGGAATACACACAAGGTTATGAAACTTTAATGGGTGGTGTCCCGAAGCAACAAGGACAAGAAAAAGAAGCGAATTTGGGTGTGAAAGCAGTTCCTGTCCCTTGGCTTCAAATCACTTCAGCTTTCCCCTGCAGCTGTCCTTGTCCACATGGCTCCCCGGCAGACTCTGCAAACCATATGTAGTGCTGCGGGCGAGGTGGTCTGTTCTGGTAATAAACCTGCCTGAGGGTTTGGATTCATGGTAATTTTTTTTAATGATTTTCATCTAAAAAACAAATAAATAGACCCCAGGAGAACTGTTCCTAAGGCTTCACACACACGATACGAAATTTTAAAATGAACTTCTCATTTGCTTTGTCTTTATTTAACAGAATCACATTTTAGTAAATTTAGTCATTTGTCCTTAAAAACCCTAAACAGAGGTAAGGGTTTTACCAGGGCCTTCAAAGAGAATGTGTTCATCTCAGCATGAGTTCCACCAGGCAAGCTCTGGCTTCAGTGCAGTCTCATGAATGTAAGATGGTCTTGATGACCATGACTTGGTCAAAGCCCTGACCTAGTCCCTGTCCCCCACATCTCTACCTCAGTTCAAACGCCCAAGGGAAAGATAACTTCACAGGTAGAAGAGGCCATGTGTTGTGTTGGAGCTGGCTCATATGGAGAAGCATTTGTGCACCTCTCTCCGTAACTGTATTCGTGGTTGAGATGATCCATGTAACTAACGGTTATATTATAGAAATAGGTCAACCCTCCAAATCAGAATTTTTGTTTTGGGGTGGGAGTTGGGTATGAACAGGGCCATTTATCAGCATAGCACTGGGTATGTGGATGATTTTTTTTTTTTTTTTACAAAAAATCAAAAATGACATTACTTCTAAGATAACTCTATTGCATAACCATATCCTTAACTGGAAAAATTATTGTATGTTCTATAAAAACGTATCATTGTTTCAAAACTAAATTTAATGCTCACATACAATAATTGATTAATTTTTCACTCCAAGGTGTTATAAAAATTTTAAGTAGTGTTAAGTAATATTTCCCCTTTGGGAAAATAAAAGAATTTGAAAATTAGGAAGATTTACTAAATCCTAGTTTTAAAAGAATATTATGCCTTGTTATAGTCTGCCAAAAAATGTTATTAAATTATCTGCAGTGTTTCTGGCTGGAAAATGTATTAGCATGGCTTATGTTCTAATGCAAAGGGCAACATTTTCCCTTTTCAAGTTACAAACATAATTTCACATTGTGAGGGAATGCGAAAGGACCATGAACAACTTTCTCAGCAGCTTTCTTTGAAGCCCTAAATGCCTTACTGTGTAGCCTCTGTGGAACTGAGTTACTGCCTCCAGTTAGAATCCCATTCCAGTATATACTGGTTCTCGAAAGGAAACAGGAAAATGAATGATGTGTTTTAAACAAATGATCAAGGCCCAATCGTGGAGGTGCAGGGGTGCTACTGTAGAATGCTGGTGATCTGTGGGGAGGCTTCTGGTTTATGTTCAGTGTCTAATCCTGGTTGCGTTCAGGGTTCGAGGGAGGACGGCAGTGTGAAGACTCTGGCAAGGGAGCCTTTCCCATTCTCAAATGAAGGAAGTAAATAAACGTATGGACATTTGTCAGATGAATAGAGATGGAGGTTGAGAGAGTGGGATGGAGGACGAACATATTTCGCTATGTAACTGTAGCCAGAAGAAACTCGAGCAAGACGTACTGGAGAGTACTAGAAGAGTAAGAGGTCTGTAACAGTGAATTGGGAGCCATATAAAGTCACTTGGAGAAAGGTGAGGGGGAAAAGACTTTTTTGCCATGATTTGGTCTCAGGTTTGACTGCTGGCTGGACAGCTGGCTTGATGACGTCAAGGACACTGTCACTTCTAGATCGCTCTACCTTGCACGGTGCCTGGACCATATTAAAGTAAATGAATGAGAAATGCGGTATGAAAGACAAAGAGCTGCTGCTTTCTAAAACGTTTTTCTCTGTTTTTAACTTCGTTTTAAAACAGGTGAGGTAACAGAGTTTCAGACAAATTCTCTATCTTCTATTTGACCAATACATAGCATTAATTCTCACAAAGTGTAGCGATAACACTAGATTTCGAAGCTTATGTTCTAACCACAACAATTAATTCATCCTCTCCTTATAGATAAGGAAGCCAAGCAGATGAATTGCCGAAGAAAAAGGCTGTGGTGGAACCAGGGCCAGATTGACATAATGTATTTCCCTGGGAGATCTTCCTGCATCTACATCCTCCAGTTTAACTGTCCATATGAGACTGTGAGATGCTCGAAAATAGAGAATTACAGCAAAGAGAAATTGGATTGCCAAATACACCAATGGCTTTCTTGAAACCAGAAGACAATATTTTAGCTGCTATAGGTAGTTTTATGTGTTAGTCAGCGGGATTTGGAAGTCTCTTAAAAAACTTATTACTAGAGTTAACAATGAGTAATAACTTTTCCTCTTTTTTCTTAGCTATTTTTAAGTTTTAAATAAATACTTTAGTTCATATAGATATCTCCCTGTCTTCATCTTTGGTACATACCAGTTAAAAAAACAAAACCAAAAAGGTTTAAGTTTAAACTAATTGACTCCCATGGGAACTTTGATTAACAAGAAATTTTCACCATGGTTTGTGTCCCTAACAGAAATGTATATTTAGAGGGCATAATTTATAGATATAAAAAAACCTAATGTAATCTAGAGCAGATAAAGTATATGCTAACTGAACATTGGTGCTGGAATTTACATTAAGCATCCAGTGATGATAGGACAAACCACTGTTCTCTTTACAAAAGAGCCGGATAGAGATGACCGCTTTCTGTATTTACCTTCTTTCTAAGAGGAATGTTTTCTTCCCAATCATGACAAAGCTTTGTGTTCTTGATTATTAGAAGTGTTTTGTTGGAGCCAACAAGTAGCATAGTGGTTAAGGGACAGGAATCCCCACATGGCCGATTGTTTAAGTCCTCGACCTGGTCGTTTAAAAATCACACCAGGTACATGTGCATGTGTGCCCAAAATCCCGGGAGGAGAATGGAGGAAAAGGGATTGCAGCGTGACCATCTCTGCTAAGGGGGATTTCTCACTTTCCTTCTTACTATCTCTCTTATCTTGGGTGAGCACATACACCCTGTGACAAAAACCTTAAAAAAACAAAAGAAATAAATGTTTTCTCAAATTTGCCAGCCTATATTGTAAAGCCATGCATGAACGTAAGAAAGGCATTTCCAAAGTGTTAAATGGTTTTAAGAGTTTATGAAAATAAAAAAAGAAGAAAACAAAGGCTATAAACCACCAATAGGGAAATAAATTTCCCAGTTCACATCCTAAAAGTTATTACCTAGATTCTAAAGCTAGGAGTCTCTTGATAAAACCCGGGGCTCCAATGGCATAATTTGGCCCATCTCCATTTATAAACAGGTCACTAGGATAGTTTAAATCAAAGAGGCAAAGGTTTATGGGAAAGAAGGGTATACTTCTATAAGCGGCATAAGGGGGGAGTTTGCATTCTGAAAAATGCCTCATAGGCCACTCTGCCCATCTGCTACTCTAGAGAAGAACTCCTTCAGTTGCCTCTGAAGGAACAAAACGACCTAAAATATTTAAGGAGTAACTTCTGCTGTCACTCACAAAGCCCTTTAGTATTTTATGTTAAGGTTTTTGTATTGGGTATTTCAGTTAACTAGCTTTTTAAATCATATGTTTATAATGTGAGCTAAAAAGAATTTACTCTTAATTTTTCCTTCCAGGCTGAAGTCAAACTCAGATATGGCACTACTCTGATTACTGGAAAAGTCACCTTTACCTCTTCACCATCTACCAGCTCATTTTTAAATTCTTGCAAGTGGAAAAAATCATTAAAAACACCTTACCGACGAACATATGTCCACGATCTAAGATCACATTAACTTCTCGCACCACACATGGTTAGCTAATTCTTTTATTTTGGGTCCTCACATTTACATGACAAGTTAAGTAAAACTCACATAAAGAGTTTTGCCATGTGATACAGTGGAAAGAAATTAAGAAATGAAGGAGAGAAAAATAAGCCATGAGATCAATTTACAGGTTTTCTCTACCTATGACACAAGTGCTCTCCTTAAGGTATTGACAAAAGAAAATATATTTTTTCAGAACTTTTCTATCTGTGCTACTGTTGTACATTAGAGGAGCTTTCAAATACCTGCTGCAGACAAGTTGGACTATTGATCCAGTCTTTTTCTTGTTTTGATTTCCCTTGTATCATGATTTAATGGCCTTTAGTGGTAGGGGGAAGATAGGCAATAAAACTGTCAAATGGACAAGGAATCTCACATGAAGAGTCAGCCTTTGTTTTGAGTTTCTAAGTTAGATTTGGGGTCATGCTGTTGTAAACAGATGCTTCGAGAGACACCCCTGCAAACACATACTTGGTCACTTGCCACGATTTACATGATTATCCATCATGGGGAAAAATCTATCCCAGAAATGTTCATCTCAAAATATAATAGTGTGAATTGAAGACATAATGGAGATTAGTACACCCGGAGGAGTGATTGAGATCTTTTAAATCAATAAAACCTTGGAAGCCTTCTGAAAATTGGCTTCAGAAAAGAAAGGTTCCCTTCTCAACATATCATTGTACTTCTCGATTTGGCTTTTGTTAAGTCATTCTGAGCAGAGGACTGCTGGATCAGTGGATTTAAGACCTTGAATAGTGTCAACAAGGGATAAAGAGAATGTTCTATAATCCTGACCATCTTACCAAAGTCTGTAATAAGAATATCTATTCTTTTGTCTTGTGGATTTTCATTCAAGTACTGTAGAGAGAACAGGTATTTGGAAACTGACCTCAACTGATTTCAAGAGACCATAAATCATGTTAGAGGAGGTTTGTGCAACTCTCCATCTTAATTCTGGATTATTCCCTCTCTTATTTTGTTCCAGAGGCTCCTTTCCTTTCTCTGAGTAAATTACATTTCTGTTTTCTGTTTTTCTCTGCCACAAAATCTTTGCTCATGCTGTATCTTCTGCTGGGAATGCCTTTACTCTAGTTATTCATTTTCTTGACAACCTAACCTAGGTCAGAATCTCTTGTTGAATCCTTTCTCTCTCTCTCTCTCTCTCTTTTTTTTTTTTTTTTTAGATTTTTGCTATAGGGCAAATGTGCTCACAAGAAAGACGATGAGAGGGAAAGTAAGAAATCACCCTTCCCTCTCCCTACCGAAGGGGGTGGCC
>NW_006159508.1:896749-926904 GCF_000334495.1 Tupaia belangeri chinensis
TCTTTTCTTTGCGCCTTCCCACCCTTTTTTTTTTTTTTTTTTTACAGCATTATCAAAATCTACATTTCCCCCTTTGGTTTATTTTCTTTCTTATTTCTGTGTATCTGACTGGTATGAAGCCTCATAAAGGGAGGCTTCAAGCTAACCAAGAACACGTATGCTAATATGTGGTAAGAGCTCAAAGAATTTTAAAAATTATTCATATCAAAGAATTTTTATAATAAAGAGTAAATAAATGAGTGGATAAGCAAAACACTGTCAGTCATAACTTTGGATTTCAAATAAAGTTGTGCTGATGTTGCAGTGCTCAATTAAATTGACCTCAATCTAAACTTGAGCTTTAGAGGTTGTACCACAAGTCAGTGGAAATTTCATTCATTCATATTTTAAAGTCACATTTTTCTCAATTGGACCATGTCCTCTTAGTGAAATTTAAACATTACTATCTTTCTTTAATATCAGACTTTTAAATATCTAGCTCTATAGGGGTTTTTAAGTGTAAGAAAAATCATTCTTTTGATGCTAAGTGAAGGGCAGAGAAAGCAATTCTATTAAGCTTTTGACCTAGTTTCTCTATGATTTCTTCAAACAACTGAAAAGTCCGCAATTGGTACAATTTGCGAGTGGCTATTATACTGCTATCCACTCAGTGACATATAGATGGAGCAGGGTCTGTAGACTTATCTATGGTATATTCATTTATAATGCATAATTTTCTGTCCTAAAAAATAAAAAAGGCAAACTTTTAACATTATTGAATTAGTTGTAGACCATAGTATCCAAATATTATTTTAGAAACAGTACTAATAGAGAGAAGGGTGAAGGCATTTTTGATCATTTCATGAAGGCAGAGGTTTACGGAAAAGCAATCTAGTAAGTTTTGAGTATAAATAGTGTTGGAGGTTAGGTCTGCTGGATCCCACATGGCTGGCTGTGTGGTGCATGGTTCAGTTCTGGACCCAGTGGCTTGTGAGATACTCCAAGCATGTGTGTGGGTTCCCAAATCCTGAGATGAGAATGGAGGAGAAGGGCTTGTGGTGTGACTATGCTCTCTGGGGGTGGGGAGGAGGGATTTCTCAATTTCTCTCTTTCTCTCTCTCTCTCTCCTGCAAGAGCAAGTGCCCTATAGCAAAAAATGAAAAATAAAAAAATAATAAAGTGTTGGGCTCATAGAATCCATTGCAACCTACTTAAAGTTTTAAATAAAACACTGAATGGTAAGACAGAAGCCAATTCAAATTTGCCATTCATTCACTTCAAACTGAAGTGAGATCTCTATAGTCAAAATTGGCAAGGAGATTACTTATAGATGCCCTTTGATCCAGCAATTTTATGCATAAAAATTTATATTACTGGGACAATCCAATGGCAGTTTTGGGGTGGCTAGATCTCACATAACCGACTGCACTGTTCAAGTCCCAGATCTGGCAGATTGAAAAACACACCTGTGTGTGTGCTTGCATGCCCAAAATCCTGAGAGAAGAATGGAAATGGGATTGGCGCATGGTTGCCACCTCCCCACATGCCTGGGGATTGCTTGATCATATTCCCTTGATTTCTCTCTCTCTCTCCAGTGAGTGTACATGCCCTATGGAAAAAAAAATTCTTCTAAATTATGTTACTGATAAAGTTGTGCAAATGCATAAAGATTCTTAATGAAGCATCATTTGTTTAAAAAATGCTGGAAACAACTTAAATGCCCAGGGATATGGAATTGTTTCCTAACATATATCGTTTACTATTTGGCAGAAATTATTCTGAGCACTTTTTACACAATAACTCCATTAATCTTCATTAAAAAATACACACACACACACACACACACACACACACATATTGCTTGTTGTCTCCACTTCAAAGATGAACTAAAGTAACTTGTAATAGACCACAGAGCTACCAGGTGACAAAGCTAGAGTTTAAATTAAACAATAAAGTAGACTAAATTTGTTGATAATATATCTAGAATACATTTTTAAGTTAAAAAGAAGCAAGTTGCATAACAAATATAGTACTAATAAAATAGTATTTATATACATATACACATGTTTTATATATATGTATATAATACACACACACACACACACACACACACACACACACATATATATATACTCACACACACACACAGAGTCTAGAATGACCTGTATAAATCAACTAACAGTCATTTCTTATTTGTAAGCAGAGGCTTGAACTAGACTTTCACCTTTTACTTTTTTTGAATTTTATATTTTTAAATAGATAAAGAACTTATGTATCTCTTGTGTTATTAAAATGAAATGCAATGTCACTCTAAAAGCAACAACTAAAAGGTATAGCCCTTATTGGTTATATTTTCCCCCTAATAATTAAAAGATGTTATTAAAGAATTTAATTTTATATAGTCTGTACCCACATGTACATATATAATCTATATGTGGGACATGTGAAGTCCCAAATAGATGACTTGGATTGGAGGAAAAGAAAGAGGAAAAAGTGGGGGCTTGCAGATGCCATGGTAGTTAAGGCATTGGACTCCTACATGGCCAACCATAGTTCTAATTCTAGACCTGGAGCCTTGTTTTCTCACTTTCCCTCTCTCTCTGTCTCTCTCTGCTCAAATTGAAAAATAATAATAATAAAATTAAATAAATAAATTTATAAATAATTTTTAAAAAAGAGAATAAAGTTAGAATATGTTAAGTTCAGCACAATATATTCCCAAATATCTTTAGTGTTATACGTGACAAAAATGATGACTACAAAGAATCTATAAAGATAATGAAATTATTGAACAATGTGTTTAATAGGAGTATACTGAATATAAAAACCACAGTGGAAATTGTAATGATCTGGTGTTCAATATAGTCATTCTGAAGGCATTCATATATGTTTGTTGTTGCTTTTTTAAAAATCTGTCTATAAACTTTACTAAAGTGGTAAAATTTTGCCTTTGTCCCAATACTCATTTTATTTACTTATTAGTATGCTATGAAAGCTGTCTATGTGAATAATGCTAAAAGGCAGGATTAGAGTTCATCAAAAGATTTTGATCAAAAGAAGGAAATGAAGTACCAGAAATACCTATGAATCATGAGTTATTGTTACTGGCTTTATTAAGTCCTATATAATGATAATGTGATCAAAAGATTGTTAATCCTATAGATTCGATTCAGTTCAATAAACATTGGCTTTCAGCCCATCCACAAACATTTTACATTGAGAATTCACTTAATGAGACAGCTCTCTAATTAAAGTTTAAGGCTAAAGTTCCTCTCTCTCCCTCTCTCTAATTCTCAAATAGCTCACTGTAGGTAGGAGATGGAGAGAAGAGAGGGTAAGGCCTAGGAAAGGAGGGTGCTGGTAGTGAGGAAAGAAAACCATTGTGCCAGGATCCATATTGAGAATTTGAGAATTCTTATTCCTTACAGAATTTGTTCGTGCTCCTGGATTTTGGCCAGATAAGCTAGTAATTTACTCCGTTGTTCAAGAAAATAAGGAATGAGCCTCAGTCTGCTCTCCCTAATCTGTTTAGTCTTAATCTGTTTTACAATGTACATTAGAATGCCATCTGAAAAATATGTTTAAAGATTATTTAAAAATATGGTATAAAATGCTTCAGGTAATTTTTTCCTTAACTAGGAGAGACCAAGGGCAGAATGACTAGGTCCCAAAGTTTCTAGGAATGACATCTACTTGTTCAGGACAACATGAAATATGTAGATGATGCTGCCCAACTCCCGAGAAGAAATATGTAATGTGAAAGAGAGTAAAGATAGTACCAGCCAAGCAATAGCAGCAAACTGATAACTTTTTCATAAAGATATGAGGCCTCTGGGGTCAGCAGATGGCATGGTAGTTAAGGGCACTGGACTCCCACATGGCTGGCCATAGTTCAAGTCCTAGACCTGGCAGCTTGTTTTCTCAACCCCCAACTCTATTGTACTCTGGTCAAATTAAAATAAATACATAAAGATGTGAGGCCTCATTTAGGGATCTACTAAACTTCTAGTTCAATGACATTTTCCTCCATTCTCTGGCTTTGGAAAGAAAACATTTTCCTATTTTCCCTATTGACTCTATGGGTGGGAAAAACTTGGTATACTCTTCATTTACTAAGTGACTTTTGGCAAATATACAGTTGAAATTGCTGCTGAATGCTAAGATATTTATTTTCTTTACACAAATGCATTCTAATAAGTGGAAACACCAGGAGTAGCTCATATGTACTTGAAACATCCATTTCTTCTGCAAATGTGTGGAAACAAAATAGGAACATTACACATTAGTTATTTAATGCCCAAAACTCAAACTATTGCTTTAAAGCAAGAATAAAAAATTAAAAAGTTGCATCTAAATAGAATCTTAAAAAGATCTTTAAGAATTAGAGTAAGTCATGGGTGATTGGGCAAAATTAAAGTTGTTAAAGATAAAATTTTAACTTTTAATTTGTGACACAATTTGTAGTACAATTTTACTAAATTCTGTATATGATTATTTTTACTTTCTTTTTTACCATAAATTAAAATAATTTTTAAAGAATTATTTTATTTAATTTTATTCATAATCATTATTATTTGTATTTCAATTTGACCACAGAATAACAAAGAGAGAGAGAGAGAGCGCAAGAAAACAAGCCGCCAAGTCCAGGACTTGAACCGTGTTTGGCCATGTGGAAGTCTGGCACCTTAATCACTATGCACCTATTGGCTCCCTAAATTAAAATAATTTAAACACAGAACTCTACTAAAAATTTCCATTTCAATAAAAGATAAATCACTTTAATTAACTGTATTTGCTGACATGCTAGGTATAGTGCTATTATAGTATTTATTCCTGTTAAATATATCATTTTGGTTTTGACTCATTTCCCATCCAAATGTTGATAATGATGAAATTGCCATATACTGCCTTCACTTTCTCTCCTTCCTTTATGTCATCATTAAGTTCATTAGTCACCCTGTATTTTCACCTAAGTATTGATAAAGCATTGGATAGACTTAGCCAAGGACTGTCTTTTGCCTTTCCATTAGAAAATCCCAGTAGGACATTAATCAACGCATGTCAGTAAGGTTGTTACTTAACAGCAAAATCCAGTCTCCTCAACCTCGTATTTGTCCATCTTGAATGCTGGCTATAAGGAACACTTCTGTTAGATATCTTGCTAAACTGAAAGCACATACTTATAGTAATCTGGTGTTAATGACAGGACTGATGTCAAAAGTCATAGAAATGGAAAGTAGATTACTCAAGGGCAGACGTTATATCTACATATCCCTAAATCCCCAGTTTTAGAACCAGTGACTGCATGACATACATATTTAGTGATTTTTTTTCCCCATTATGGGAATCTCAGGTTTTCAGAAGGTTGTTTTGTAGACCTCACTATGCAACTTCCTTGCTGTGTGACTCTGGACACACTTCTAAGACTCTAAAAATCTGAGTTTTAAATCTGAAACAAAAAATGCTAAGAAGTTCTAACATCTTGTTCAGGTATAAAATTCAACCTAGATTGATCATTCCCTACCATGTAACTAAATGGGGTGATGACCCATTTTTCTAACTGCAATTTTCTGAGAGAAATTTAAAATGTCTCTTTTTCAGTATGTCAACATATCCCAAGATAAACACATTGGATCCTCACTCCGTGTAAAACAAATACTTAGTCACAGATCTAAAGACTCAACCTTCTTGATATCAGTCATCTGTAAGACTGCAAAGACAGTGCAGATTGTATTTTTCATCTAGCTATTTATCATATATAAACTTGGAAGTCCTAAAAGACTTTACTAGGGGGCCATCAGGTGGCATAGTGTTTAAGGCACTGGATTCCCACATGGTCAACTGTGGTTCAAGTTCCAGACCCGGAGGCTTGACACTCATGACAAGCTGGTGTAAATGTGTGCCCAAAGTCCTGAGAGAAGAATGGAGAAGAAGAGATTGTGGCATGGCCGTCCCCCTTGGGGATTGATTTCTCACTTTCTGTCTCTGTCTCTCTGGTGAGTGCATGTGCCCTACAGCAAAAGTATCTCTTAAAAATAAAAGACTTTACTGGAAGTACAGTGATCTTAGCAATGGTAGATTAATAAATCCAGGGAATGAATGAACCTTTAATGGCTCATCTTCAATCCAAAGGAAGGGTCCACTAAGTTAAAATGTTAAACAGAAGAATTCTGTATGTAAAAAAGACATGTATAAATTCAGTATGACTTTCATTCACACAGGCTGAGGGAACTGAAATATATATTCTAAGAAACCACATTGGCTCTCATTTATGGAGGCTAATTAGTGTGTGCATGGTAGAAGTGGGGCACACACATCAAATGCAAATTGGCTACTTGTCCAGCAAATTGCTTCTACCCACATTCCTACTGGGAATCACACAGACTTCCTGGCTATTTTTTTCCCCAATAAGTGGATTTAGCCATAGTATGGCTACAGTTTCATTTTAGAGGGCTTATGAAGAACATCTTTTCATTTTCATATAAGGATAATTTGCTGAGCAATTGGGGAGCAGGGCAGATGAGACATGGAAGAGAGGACAGAAATGTCAGTATCAGGAAAAAACAAATATAAAACAGTATTTAGTATACAGACAGTATTAAGCAACATTTTTATGTCCCTCAAACTGGTTATTAAGTTTAATTCTGTTAAGATTAGTGAAAAAAGACATTAAGGAGAAAAAAATAGAGAAGCAAGACATTTATGAGACTAAGAAATGGATTATTATCTGTTGATGATAATGTGTATACTATCCCCAACAGGACTGGTGAGAAGTGTATTCATGTTGGAACATTCACTTTACAAGCTAACTGACATATGTGATTGAACGTATAAAAGAAATTTGTATAAAAATTTAAAAAGAGTGAGTGATTAGTCCCAGATTAAGTCCTAACACTTTATTCTGCAAGAAACTGGAAGGCTGTGGTGGCAACATTGTAATGTCTGCTAACTTTTAAATCTAATAACTTACTTTTCTAGGGTAATATTTTAAAGATAATGTGAGAAACAAAAACAGAGGAATGCATGCTGTGAACTTTGAAAGTTTACATGAATTATAAATACAATCATAAGATATTTTTATCGACGAAATAAAATAGATGGCCCTTTACTTAGAATGCAGAAATGTTTCTCAAGAACATTTAGAAGAAGTGATTTAAATGTTCACAGCAGGCATTCCGTGAATTTGTGCTCTGCTCCTGGACTTATCACTCTTCTGCTTCTTAGATGACCCCCAGCCCTTCAACCCACCCACTTTCTGCTGGCCACATATAGGCAGGAGAGAGAGTGGCAATGAAACTACATGCACTTGAGTCGAGATGCAGACTACTCAAAGAATAAGAAAAACACAAGGTTCCAGTCTCCTGGGAGACTGGCAGTTACTCGGGGCACCTCTCACCAAGTGACCTGGATTTCAGGCTTGCAGGCATTGCATAACCCACCTCTCTGGGTGGCAGAGCCATGTGAGGTTGTTATGCTGCACCTACTAGCTAATGTCTTTGTGGCTCTGTGTCACAAACAATTTGTTTCTACATCTTCTGCCATCAGGATCCCAGGAAATATGTCCACACTTATTATCCATGAAAAGAGTTGATTGCCTAAGTGATTTGCCTGCATTCTACACAGTGGAGAAAAACTTATTAAAAACATTTTTAGTCTCAAGATTGTACTGTCAGCAGGCAGCCTCTTCTCTTTTCTCCTCTTTCTATTCCTCATTCCCTAACAGATATTGTAGATAAATACATTCCCTGCTAGTATTGTTTATCTCAGATTCAAAGAGCCCTGGAAAATCTGTTAATCCTTTTCTGAAAGTGAATGTGACATGGAGAAGGGAAGGGCGATGTAAGGAAGTGACAAATTGCTGGCTCACTTCTCAGGAAGGGATGCTGCGGAGGTGGTTTGGACATACTTGAACTTGTGAAGGTGACGATACAGGGAATTTGGGGACTGAACTTCTTGCCTTCATCCTCCCTTGCCTACAATTCCATTGCTCTCTACTGGACCTGCAACAGCTTCCTACCTGCTTCTGTGCAAACATTCTCCCAGGTGAGAATGCAGTGAAGCATAAGGGGATTTACCCAACTAAGCCTTGGGTAACAGTCTCTATGCTCATGAGAAAAATAAATGGAGTGACTTGCCAAAGAGTAGACCTCTCTCCATAATAGCTGGTTTAAGGCAGTGTTAACAAAGTTGTGAAAAAATCTTCGGAGGAATCTCCCTGTTGGCATCCCTAAGCTTCCCGAACTCCTGTATTCCACACACATATAAATATCTCCATCAAAATGTTGCCCTATGGAAAATGAACAACTAGGAGCAGTATTTTTGCCAGGGAAAGGCATGACATGCGTAACACTTACTGCTTTGGTGACAAACACAGAAAACACAGTGGTTGGTCTTAAATTACTCGTGAGCCATGTGTTCTTACAATGAAATTCCGGACACTGAAGTTTCTCTAGTATACGCCAGCCAGTGTGCTAGGTACTATCTCATTTTTTCTCAATGCAATCCCATGAAGTCCTCATTGTTTCTAATACGCACTTCCCAGAAGAGAGAATAGGCTTAGAAAGGTCACATATCTAACACAGATCATGCAATGAGTATATGGTAGAACCGTACAAGACTCACATCCAGCTCTGAGGATTCCAAAGTCCCTTTCATGGCTCTAGAAATGTTGGTACTTAAAATCTAGCATTTAGAACAACCCTATAAGCTAGGTCTTACAAATCCCCTCTCAGAGAAACAAAACAAAACAAAACAAAACAAAACACAAAAACTAAAGCTGAAGGAGTTGAGATAACTTGTTTGAGACCACAGCTGGTTAATGGCTAAGTTATAGAACATAAATCTGAGTGCAAAACTCTAACTGATGACCTTTAAGCCACCCTGTCCTTCAAAGTCTCAGTTTCCTAATCCATAAAATTCTGCAACTGGGGGGTGGGGGGGGCGGCAGTGTCATGGTGGTTAAAGGCATTGGATTCCCATATGGCTGACTACGGTTCAAGTCCTGGACCTGGTTGCTTACTTTCTCACTTTCTCTCTCTCTCTCTCTCTTGCTTTGTTCCTCTCTGGTCAAATTAAAAATAAATAATTAAAGTTAAATAAAATAATTTTTAAAATTCTGCAACTGGGCTGTAAGACCTGAAATATCCCTATCTTAAAACCATTGAGGTATTTGCACTTCCTCTTTCTTGTAAACTGTAATGACTAGAAAAACAAATTGGATCTGTATTCAAGGCAATCAGAATTGGATTTATTCTAGATAAACAGCTATTTCCAGAAGTATGATTCTTAGCTTAATCCCATGTTCATTCAATTTTAAACGTTACATCATTGGAGGATTTAGTGTCCCCTCATCTTGGCCCCCAAACCATGTGCCTTTCCCAAAGACAGGAAATTGTACTTCAGGGACTATTACTAGTAGCATATTCATCACATTTGTAGTCTGATCAGTGGGCAGAGTCCTCATGGGTCCATCACTGGGAGGTGAAATGGAAGATGAGGAACTGTAGGTACCCACTGATATCACTGTTGTAAAATGGACTGACGGATCACAGTACACCAAGTTCTGACAAATGCAGTCCATATTAAGAACAAAATACTCCACTAACAGGATTTTGCCTTTCTTGGATTATCTCTGGGGACCTTTAGGTATCAGGTTGTGTATGTTCCTGTGGCCTCCTAAAGATACTGGAGGACGAGAAAAGCAAATATGCAAATGAGCTGACTTGTAAGACCTAGTCTTTATATGTAATAAAATTTTGGACACAGTCCAGAAGTACAATTTGCCGTAGAAACGTACTCAGAGAAATCATTGGTTATTTCCCAGAAGATTAAGCAGTTTGTCATCTTTGTAATATTAGTGGAACTCTGAATTTTCCAGACTTCACTTTGTTAAGGTCTGAGATAAATCATAAAACATATATAATTGCTAGAGGTAACCTGGGACAATGAAAGAACGCCAGTTACTACATTCAGGATCCTGGGTCTTCATCCAACCACCATCTGGGGAGCTGAAAATTCTCCTTCATCTTCCAGAGCGAGTGAAATCTTTTAGGTCATGAACCAGTACTCTGATCAACAAGATGCCATTTACCAAATTAACTTGGTTAAGTCAACTTCTTCCTAAGAAAGGACCCCAGTGGTTTTGGAATAAACGTGAAAGAACAGCACATAGTAGTTACGTCCTTTAATGTCTCTCGTAAAAGCTAAGAAGGTTACAATCTTCAAACATAATGGTAGTATTTTGGCCTTGGGCAAATTAAGATGGGATACTGGAAAATCTGACAAGGGCTATCAGAACTGGCACCTCAGAGATTTCCTCTGTTTAGTTCATATTTGCCCTTTTGCTCAGATTTTTAGTCCACTTGATCCTTTGTGAAGGAAATAAGAATGTTGGAATGGCAATTTTCGATATCTAGATTCCAGACACATCAGACTGCTACAGACAGAACTCAAATCCAAAGCATTCCTGGAATCCTCATGTTAATTACCACATTATCAAGTCCTGGAAGGACTGTGAGCTATTGTATAAGGATCATGAGTAACTCTATTCCCCTAATGAACCCAAGCCACCCAGACGATGGAATGAACAGCCTGTAGCCCGTCTGGGCCGCTTTCTCACCCCCGCAGTCTCAGAGCCTTGGCCTTTCCTGGGTTTGGCACATAGCCTCTCCTTTCCTACTGTCAGTTTCCTTCTTAGCACTGCTTGGCAGTTCTCCTCTTCAATATAGTCTGCCTAGAGTCTTGTCCCGCCCCTTTCCTTGACCCAGCGCTGCCACTTGTGCTGTAGTATCTGCCCATCCATCACCTCCACAGCTGTCCAGTGTACTGTACCGTTTTACCTGGATCACCAACTGTGGCTCTCAGGTCCCCAGGCCCAACTCTCTTTTGGGCCATAGCTATGCTCCCCTAGACCTTGTGCTCCCAGAGATGAATCCAGATAGAACACCTTTGTTCAATACTGTCAGATGAGCACGGAACATTTTCAGTCTGCTCATCACATCCATTTTATTCTAAAACCTTTTTGTGAGTGCTTTGCAACTTTAATGTGCATCTAAATCACCTGAGGATTTTGATAAAAGGAAGATTGTCCTAGGTGACAGCCATTCTGAGCCATGGTTAGCATTTGAAGAAGTTTCCTAGCTAAACCATTGCTGATGTCTCATACTCACTGGCAACTATAACAATTTATCTTTCTAGGTGTTTCTAATAGGAAAAAAGTCTTTGCATTCCAAAGACAAACATTTAATGATTTCACTGACAAAATATACTTTCACAGACATATTTACTAAGTGCATTACAAGAGAAGGAAAACCGCTTATTTTTAGGATAATTCAGATGAAGTATGGATATTTATAGAAAAATGAACCTCTTACAAAAATAGTTTAGTTTTTTATTTTTTTAAAGAGGCAATCTGTACTGCTTTTTATGCATGACCATATTAGATAATGACGAAAAGAAGGATGTGTTCACAGAACTCTATAAATGAATTGCAGCACAGTGGTGCATTTTGTCATTTGGTACATATGAAATGCATGCTCGTAAGCAGCTGAGATTTTTCCCTTATACGTCTTGTGAGGATGAATGCATTTCCAAGGCACTGTCTATTCTGGGATGCTGATGCTCCTATACAGATGCTTCTGACATCTGACCATGCATAAATAGTCTGGCAAGCCAGCAAGCATAAGATTGGGGGACTCGAGAGAAAGAGGAAAACCAGTGAGTTTTCACATGTTTGAAATGGAATAGATGAGGAGGGCAGCAGCCTGTAGCATAAGATATTGGGGCAAAGATAAATAAAAATGTCAGTATTTGGACTTACAAAATAGGATGGTAAGCTGCAGATCTTTTGGTTATCTATCTTAATATGGAGGCAGGAAGAGAAAAGGTCCTGACATTGAGGCAGAACAACTAGAAAATGCAGAAGTTGTAAGGGCATTTGAGGACAGATAAAAGAAGAGGAATGGTGAAGGGAGGAGCATACCTCGCATGGAACATTTCAGTTTAAACTTTCAGACATGTACTTGGTAAATGTTATTATTCCTTAACATTTATAAATGGAAGCCAAAATAGGTTCACAGGGAACATTCTTGGAAATATATACCAATCAGACAGGAATATCTACAGCTGCCAAAGGTAAGTGTGACACTTGGTCCTGTTGCCAATGTCAGTAAGCCTTTGCCCAAACAACGGCAACCCTTCTCTTTTAGAATGGTTCCTTAATTAAGTTCCAATGTCGATTCTTGCACATAAGTGGAAATCAGCAGATCTGAGGTCAGGCCAGGTACCACTGCTGGTTGGCTATGTGAAGGAACATTTTTGCTCCAATTTTCCTATCTGGAAAATGGGGAAGCTAAAACTTTCCACCAATCTGTGCTGAAGGAATATTGTGATGAGTCAGGATAAATCTCGGATTTTTTGTTTGTTTGTTTGTTTGTTTGTTTAATGAAGAGCTGTCATGCATTTTCTTTAGTAAAAAGCCTATTATATTTTGCCTGTAAAACTAAGAAAAAAATATAGAGAGAATATACATATTCAAAAGATTCAAAAGCAAGGTCTTGAAGAGCTATTTGCATACCCATGTTTGTAGCAGCACTATTCACAACAACCAAGAGGTGGAAGCAGCCAAGTGTCCATAACAGATGGACAGAAAATATGTGGCAAATACATACAATGGAACATTAGTCAGGCTTAAAAAGGAAAGAAATCTTATCACGTGTTACAGCATGGATGAACCTTGAGGACATTATGCTAAGTGAAATAAAGCCATTGCAGAAGTACAAATATGCTTCCATTCCATGGGGTATTTCAGGTAGTCAAACGCGTGGAAATGGAAAGTACCATGGCGGTTATCAGGGGCTGTGCGAAGAGGGGAAACGCGGGTTGTTCGATAGGTATAGTTTTGGTTTCACAAGATGAAAACATTCTGGAGATCTGTTTCACAACAACGTGAATATACTTAACACTATTGAACTGTACATTTAAAATGAGTAAGTGGTATATTTTGTTACATGTGTTTTTTAGTACAATAAACAGTTCTAAAAAAGACAAAAAGAAGTCAGCCAAAAGCAGCAAAAATCCTTGAGTAACACTCCTCGTGGATTTTAGTATTAGAAACTGGAGAGAAGTGTACACTTTCTAGTTAGATTTCTTTGCTCAGGTAGCCAAGTCTCCTGGTTACCAGAGGTGTTTGGGCAGCAACACACTTTGTTCACAGAGAGGAAAATATTTGTAAATGTCAACTTAGGGCTATTGTCCCATCTTCTACCTAGTCTGCGTATTGTAGTGGCACAGGTTAGTAGCAAAGACACTGGAACCCTCCAGAGAGGGGAAATGGATTGTGAGTACTGAAGTCTGCATTAACTGCCATTGACAGGTCTAGTTCATGACACCATAGTACATTGAACAGACCCTACTGAAGATATTGCCGATTCTACATCAAGAGCAGGAAAAGACTGCTAAGAGATTCAGAAAAACGAATGAATGAGTGCAATATGAATTAAAATGTAAACTATTCAAGAGAGTTTTGTTCTCAAGCCTAAGAAGTCCATGTTAGCTCAGTGTACAGATTAGATACATACTAGAGAATTTCTGGTTTCTGCGAAAGTACTGAATTGCTCTTCTTGTCTGGCATCTGCCTTTCACTAGTTCCTGAGATGGGACTGTCACAAGATTTGCTGTCATAAAGTTACTATACATATATCTAGCTAGCTATATATAGGTTTCTACATGTGTTCACTGGAGAGAGACAGAGGGAAAGTGAGAAATCACTCCCTATGGTAGATGACCATGCCACATCATGCACACGCCTGGTGTGATTTTTAGGTCACTGAGTCTGAGACTCCAACTGTGGTCGGATGTGGCAGCCCATCACCTTAAACACTGCACCACCTGTTGACTCCAACATTATTTTAATAATTCCCTCTGGGTAAGCCAGTGGCATGGTGGTTAAGGTGGCTGGATCCCACATGGCCAACTGCATGGTTCAAGTCCCTGACTTGGCTGTTGAAAAATATGCAGGACGTGTGTGCATGTGTGCCCAGAATCCACAAAAAAGGGAAAAATGGAGGAGAAAAGGCATGACCATCTCCCATTGGTGGTGGGGGTGGGGGGCGGAGGTGCTTTCTCACTTTCTCTGGCAAGCACCTGTGCCCTCTAGAAAATTAAACATAATAATAATTTTTCCTATTGTGAAAAGAGCACAAATCTAATTGGAATACTATGAACCTAACGGATCGGCAGTATGACATGCTGGGAGTGTGAGAATCACCAACGTAGAGGCCTCAGATCTGAATTCTCAGCCAGCTACTACTTTATTGGGTCATCCTGGGTAAATCTTACTTCATCTCAGTTTTCCCTGCAAGCGACAAGGTAAAGATAGATACCTCTGAGATCTACTATAGTAAGACAGGGAGGATGGAGCACAGGATGTGTTCATGCAACGAGTGACAGAAAGTAATCAGTTACTCCTTAGTTTGAACAAACCTGAGCCATTTTTTTCTAGGCAGTAAATACTCTTACTTTTTTTAAGCATTATTTAAAAATTTTATTTATTGTTATTATTATTATTATTTTTAATTTGACCAGAGAGAGACAGAGAGAGAAAGGGAAAGTGAGAAGGTGAGCCACCAGGTCCAGGACTCAAAAACTTTGGTGGGCCATGTGGGAGTTCAGCACCTTAACCACTGTGTTACCTGTGGCCACCGGAAGTTTATTCTTAAATGAGTTTCTAATTATCTGAACCACTGGGACTTCTGGGATTCATCACTGATATCCTAGTGCCGTACCATACCCAATAGGCACAAGGAATTTCTCCATTGAAAAAAAGAATCAAAACAAAATAAAAACAAACCTCTAAAGGTGTATTGGCTCAGTTATTTCCGATAGCAATTTAATGACACCATAGTACATTGAACAGACCCTACTGAAGATATTGCCGATTCTACATCAAGAGCAGGAAAAGACTGCTAAGAGATTCAGAAAAACGAATGAATGAGTGCAATATGAATTAAAATGTAAACTATTCAAGAGAGTTTTGTTCTCAAGCCTAAGAAGTCCATGTTAGCTCAGTGTACAGATTAGATACATACTAGAGAATTTCTGGTTTCTGCGAAAGTACTGAATTGCTCTTCTTGTCTGGCATCTGCCTTTCACTAGTTCCTGAGATGGGACTGTCACAAGATTTGCTGTCATAAAGTTACTATACATATATCTAGCTAGCTATATATAGGTTTCTACATGCGTTCACTGGAGAGAGACAGAGGGAAAGTGAGAAATCACTCCCTATGGTAGATGACCATGCCACATCATGCACACGCCTGGTGTGATTTTTAGGTCACTGAGTCTGAGACTCCAACTGTGGTCGGATGTGGCAGCCCATCACCTTAAACACTGCACCACCTGTTGACTCCAACATTATTTTAATAATTCCCTCTGGGTAAGCCAGTGGCATGGTGGTTAAGGTGGCTGGATCCCACATGGCCAACTGCATGGTTCAAGTCCCTGACTTGGCTGTTGAAAAATATGCAGGACGTGTGTGCATGTGTGCCCAGAATCCACAAAAAAGGGAAAAATGGAGGAGAAAAGGCATGACCATCTCCCATTGGTGGTGGGGGTGGGGGGCGGAGGTGCTTTCTCACTTTCTCTGGCAAGCACGGGTGCCCTCTAGAAAATTAAACATAATAATAATTTTTCCTATTGTGAAAAGAGCACAAATCTAATTGGAATAATATGAACCTAACGGATCGGCAGTATGACATGCTGGGAGTGTGAGAATCACCAACGTAGAGGCCTCAGATCTGAATTCTCAGCCAGCTACTACTTTATTGGGTCATCCTGGGTAAATCTTACTTCATCTCAGTTTTCCCTGCAAGCGACAAGGTAAAGATAGATACCTCTGAGATCTACTATAGTAAGACAGGGAGGATGGAGCACAGGATGTGTTCATGCAACGAGTGACAGAAAGTAATCAGTTACTCCTTAGTTTGAACAAACCTGAGCCATTTTTTTCTAGGCAGTAAATACTCTTACTTTTTTTAAGCATTATTTAAAAATTTTATTTATTGTTATTATTATTATTATTTTTAATTTGACCAGAGAGAGACAGAGAGAGAAAGGGAAAGTGAGAAGGTGAGCCACCAGGTCCAGGACTCAAAAACTTTGGTGGGCCATGTGGGAGTTCAGCACCTTAACCACTGTGTTACCTGTGGCCACCGGAAGTTTATTCTTAAATGAGTTTCTAATTATCTGAACCACTGGGACTTCTGGGATTCATCACTGATATCCTAGTGCCGTACCATACCCAATAGGCACAAGGAATTTCTCCATTGAAAAAAAGAATCAAAACAAAATAAAAACAAACCTCTAAAGGTGTATTGGCTCAGTTATTTCCGATAGCAATTTAGTCCTACGGGGGAGGAGAGAGGCAGGTAGACGCCATGGAGATCAGACACCTGGCTGATTAGCTCCACTGGGAATGCTGCATAGGGCAAAGCTTTGTCGTCCCATCTCTTCGAAGAAGTGTCTTCTCTGGAGGCCTTTAAAAATAGGACACACTTTCAGCAGCTAGAGAAGACAGAGTAGAAATCTTTCTGATGAAAGGAGTGGATATGAAAGATGAACTTCCAAACGATTTAGAACGAGGGTCCTGTGGGCAGTTAGGATCCATAGCTAATAGGAAATACTCAGTTCTGTTTGTTCAACCTAAAACTCCTAGGCACAGTGAATTAATCAGCTGCATTATTTGGTAGGGGGAAAAACTCCACGAGTGAAAGCAGACTGCTTTTGTTATTGTGTCATACTTTGTAACTGAATTTAGCTTTTGAGGGGGCAGAGACCAAGGTGATGATGCTTCTGGCAAAATCTTATTGTTTTTTTTTAAGATTTATCTTCTTCATCAAGAGCCATTTTTAATATGTTGGACAGGAACGGCATTTTCAACACAGATATAAAGTTTACAAGTATTTGCAGCTCCCTGCTGCTGCTTCCTGAACAGTGATCGGGAGATCTTCCTCCCTAAGGGAAAACACTTTAGGTTTAAGAAGACACATGGATAAAAACCACCTGTGGTATTGGCTGTACCTATATGATCCTGAATATCTCCCTAAAATTCATTACTAATGCATTCCCATGTGCCTAAGCAGGCTATATGGTGTAAATAATGATTACCTGCATATTTACTTAACAGTTTTAATTGATATATAATTTGCATATGATAAAATACATTCTATTAAAATATATAGTTCATTGGTTTTTAGTATGTTCACAAGGTTGTGCAGCCATCATTTTCTTAATCCAGAAGATTTCAATTAGCACCAAAGAAACACCATATCAATAATCAATCACTTCAATTTTCCCTTCACACCAACCCTTGGCAGTAATTAACTTTATTTTTGTCTCTGTGAATCTGCCTGTTCTGGAGATTTCATATGAATACAATCATATAACATGTGGCCTTTCAGATGGAGCTTCCATCACTTAGCATGATGTTTCCAAGTTTAACCATGTCATAGCATGTATCAGTATTTAAGTTATTTAAGATTTTTTTTTTTAAGATTTTAAGATAGGGTGATTGTGCTCACTAGAGAGAAAAGAGAGAGGAGAAATCCAGTGAAATAAGGCAGATTGCATAGAACAGAGTCAGGAAAACAGTCATAACTAGGGATCAAGGAAAAAAGGTGCAAGATAAAGTGTCCAGTGCACAGCGAAGATCTGAGTACTGGGTGACAGATCAAATAAGAAAGAACAGGGAGCGAGATGAGGTCAGTGGCTGGACAGGATAGCAGCTGTGCTGACTGAGGGCACTGGGCTTCAGAGTTCTCTGGTACAGAATCAAATCATATTTGCACTGGAGAAAAACAGATATCTTCTGTCCTAGGTGTTTAGACAATCAAATCTTTATATCTTAAATATAAATTTAATGGATTAGTATCAACCTACAGGTATAGAAACTGAGATAAACGAATGAGATCCTCAATAGGTCATCCAATGAGAAAGGACTAATTCTGTACTGCCATTAGAACAGTGATGCCTAACATGTGCACAAAAATATCATGTAATGAGCACTAAAAACTTTTAGTGTTCAGCAGTATTTTAAAGCTAACAGTTCAAAAGGCATGGCTACAGAAGCTTTTCTCATTGAAAATTTGGAGTTGTGGGACCAGCAGTTAGCATAATGGCTATGTCGCTGGACTCCCATGTAGTCGACCGTGGTTCACGTCCCGGACCCGGTGGCTTAAAACACGCCAGGCGCGTGTGCGTGCGTGCCCAAGATCTCGAGAGGAGAATGGAGGAGAAGGGATTGCGGTGTGGCCATCCCCACCGGGGCGTGATTCCTCACTTTCTATCTCTCTGTCTGGCGAGCACACGCGCCCTATAGCAAAAACCTCTAAAAAAACACAAAAATTTGGAGTTGTAACCTTTAAATGATTTTCTACAAGAATCATACTATAGGAAAAAATCCTTGTTCCTTTGGAAAGAAAGTAAAAAAGAAATACAAAATAAACAGACTTAGTACTCTTGAGATTGGGGAAAAATTTTTGGTGTACTCATATAAGGAAAAAATTAAAGGCGTTAAAATGGTGGTATAAAGTACACATATTGAGGTAGATACACTGGTGACACATTGAGAGAAATAAAGTCTATAGAGGAATATTTAAAATTTGATACCTTCGTATATCTTTAAATATACATATTTATATTTGGGGATACTGTACACACATACACACACACACACACACACGAAACATCTGGAAGGGCATCCACAAAGTATAGAGAATTGTTCACTCCAATTAGTGCAATTATATGAGGATTTAGTTTCTGGTCTTTTTGTTTTATTTTGGTTTTTGTTCTCTTATCTTTATCTTCAAAATTTTCCACAATGAGCATAGATTACTTGCATAACTAAAAATGTTAAAAATAGACTTTGTTTTGAATATTGTATTTGCAAGACTGGTTCATTATTTGTTCCTATAGCAAATATCTTTTTTAAGATCTATGCCAAAAATAAAACAAGTTGTCCTTACCATCCTCAGAAACTCAGAAAATACTCAGTTCTTTCACAGTAAATATGAATCAATACAAAGAGAAACTTGTGAATAAACAAAGGCTTGAAGACCTACTCTCTCCACATGTCAGAAAGGTACAGCTCCTTTTCATTCCTTTAATTTCATTTAAAAATTTTAATTTATCATCATTATTATTTTTAATTTGTCACAGAGAATGCATCAGAGAGAGAGAGAGAGAGAGAGAGAGAGAGAGAGAGAGAAAGTGAGCAAGGAAACTGCGTGCTCTGACACTCGTTGTTTTATTTTGGTTTTTGTTCTCTTATCTTTATCTTCAAAATTTTCCACAATGAGCATAGATTACTTGCATAACTAAAAATGTTAAAAATAGACTTTGTTTTGAATATTGTATTTGCAAGACTGGTTCATTATTTGTTCCTATAGCAAATATCTTTTTTAAGATCTATGCCAACAATAAAACAAGTTGTCCTTACCATCCTCAGAAACTCAGAAAATACTCAGTTCTTTCACAGTAAATATGAATCAATACAAAGAGAAACTTGTGAATAAACAAAGGCTTGAAGACCTACTCTCTCCACATGTCAGAAAGGTACAGCTCCTTTTCATTCCTTTAATTTCATTTAAAAATTTTAATTTATCATCATTATTATTTTTAATTTGTCACAGAGAATGCATCAGAGAGAGAGAGAGAGAGAGAGAGAGAGAGAGAAAGTGAGTAAGGAAGCTGCCTGGTCTGGGACTTGAACCACAGCCAGCCATGTGGAGTCTAGCACCTTAACCACCATGCTTCTTGCTGCCTTCCCCTCCCCCGATTCCTTTAATTTCTGTTATCACCTTCTTCTCCCTAGACTAAATACAAACTTACAGTCTAGGATTTATCCTTAAACTTTCAGCTGCCTCTCCTAAATCTGAAACATGCCAATAACCTCTGCCCTGTTGCAAAGTTTAAGAAGAGTCACCTCAATGGGTACTTGTTGAGCTTGTGTTATCTACCTTTACCACATGAACAGGAACTTTGAGTCACTCTATTGGCTTATTCATGAAGGTGGAAGCAACAAGAATAGATCATGTTTATGTTCCACAGAACAAATGAACAGAGTCATTATAATGGACAACAGGGAGACTGATTATTTTCATCCTAGATTGCATTAATAGTGCATTGGGGGTGTGTAACACACATCCTCTGTCTACAATATTTTAATCTAATTTTTCTATGAAGGGCATTTTCTCCCCAAATCATAAAAGCATAAAGAGTTCTTGGTAAGTAAGAGTTAAGTAAAAATATAAATATGTGTATGTATAAATACATAATGGAACCACATTCTCCTTATATCTTCTGTAAATCGTCAAGCATTTATAAAGTTGGAGTTCTAATTCCACAACAAATGGGCCACATGCATGGAAAAATACAAATAGGATTGGATACCAAGCTAACCACATGAATAGAAGTTCCTACTTTCATATCTGAAATCATGACATTTCATAATGTTGGACTGTATGTATTGTAGCAAATTATAGATTCGGTTTACATCTTATTTGTTTTCAAATTTTTTCTCATGTTCTCAAGGTATGGTTCCAGTTTTTAAGTTTTACAGTGTTCCATTTGTTAAACGTGGTAAGTTTTGAAATACACGTATGTGTGCATGTGTGTATGTGCATTTGGAACTACCGTCACAATCAAGATAGTAAACATATTCATCACTTCCCAAATTTTCCAAAAACCTTTACAATTCTCTTCCTTAAGTATTCACTGATTTTTCTGTCATAATAGGCTAGTTTGATTTTCCAATAAATTTACAAAAATGGACATATCCATTGTATAATTGTTTTGAGAGAAAAGGGAATAGAGTCAGGCTTCTTTCATTCTGCATACTTTTTTTGAGAGTCATCTATGTTGTTGAAAGTGCACATTTTTTTTGTTGTTGCTGAATAATATTGCATTATATGGATTTGACACTTTTTTAACCTATTCACCTATTAACAGACATCTCTATACTTTCAGATACACTATTCCTTGTATAACTGTATGCTCTCTTTTCTCTTAGGTAAAAACCAAAGAGGAGATTGGCTAGATTATATGGTAGATGTATGCTTATCTTCTTAATAAACTGTCTCTAGAGGTGATCGTACCATTCTACATTTCAGTCAGCAATGTAGCAGAGAGGTACAGTTCTTCCACGTACTTATAAATATTTGAGATAGTCGATTTTTATTTGAAGCTTTTTTATTTGGCTCGCAGTGATATTTCATTTCGGTTTTAATTTACATTTTCATTGTGATTAATGATGCTAAGTATTATTCTGTGTTCTTAGAACTGTATACTTTATTTAGTAAAATGTCTGCTCAAATCTTTTGCCAGTTATGGTACATTTTCTTAATTGTTGAGTTTTGAAAATTCTTCATATATTTTGGATGAAAATATTTCGATATTATAGCATTTGCCTTTTTAAAAATTTTTTTTACTATCTTTCACTATTCATTCACTGGAGAGTATCTTTCAAAGAGTAGAAGGTTTAAACTTTATTCATTTTTAAATTTTATTTTCTTGTATGGTTTGTATGTGCATATGTGTGTGGCATTATAGATAGGGTCTTACCCTGTCATGATTCTCATGCCTCAGACTCCAGAGTAGCTGGGATTATATTTGGCTTTTCACGTGGGCTCGGAATTGAACCAAAATCTCCCATATGGCCTTTGCCTGACAAACAGCAGCTTCCAGTGATGCTACCAAGCTTGGGCCTATCCATTTTTTAAACAGATCATGTTTATGGTAAGATATCTAAGAAATCTTTGCCTAACTTAAATTCTCAAACTTTTCTGTTTTCATCTAAACACCATATAATTTAGGTTTTATGTTACATTTAAAGTCCATTCTGCATTAATTATTTCATAAAATGTGAGGGTAGAGATCAAAATTCATTTTTTCTTTCAATATGAGTATTCAATGTTTCCAGCAACATTAAAGAATAGATATCTTAAAATATTGAGTCTTTGGGACCAGCAGGTGGTGTAGTGTTTAGGCTTTGGAATTCCACATGGTCAACTACAGTTCTAGTTCCAGACCTGGGCTTGAAACTGTCACACTGTGTGTTTGTGTGTGTGTCCAAAATCTCAAGAGGAGAATGGAGAAGGGATTGCAGTTTGGCCATCCATCCTAAGGGATGATTTCTTGCTTTCTGTCTCTGTCTCTCCATCTCTCCATCTCTCCAGTGACCATATGCAATAGCAAAAATCTCTTTAAAAAAAAAATAAATAAATAAGAGTCTAATCCATTAAACTACATCTTCCCATTTATTTAGGTTTTCTTCAATTTTTCTTGGGAAAGTTTAATAGTTTTCAGTGTATAGGTCTTGTCCATCTATTGTCAGAATTATCCCTAAATATTTTATATATTTTTTGAGAGGTTATTTTTTTGCTATAGGGTGCATGTGCTTGCCAGATAGAGAGAGACAGAGACACAGAAAGCGAGAAATCACCCCCCCCCAGGGGGGATGGCCACGCCGCAATCCCTTCTCCTCCATTCTTTTCTCAGGATCTTGGGTACGCACATACACATGCCCGGCATGAGATTTAAGCCACCGGGTCCGGGACACGAACTGCAGTTGACTACATGGGAGTCCAGTGACATAGCCATTATGCTAACTACTGGTCCCAGTATTTTTTTTTTTTTTTACTTTTTTTTTTTGGAGAGATTTTCGCTATAGGGCGCGTGCGTGTATTTTATATTTTTGAAGATACTGTAAATGGTATTCTTCTAATGTCAACTTGCATTTGTTGCAAGTATATAAAAATACAACTGATTTTTGTATATCAATCTTGCACACCGCAAACTTTAAACTTCCTTATTAGTTTTACTTTTATGGATTAAACCAGATTTTTTAAATATACACAATCATGTAGTCTACAAATACAAAGTTACTTTTCTGCCATTCTAATCTAGATGACTTTTTTTTTCTTGTTTAATTACATTGGATAGAACATCCAGTACCATGTTGAAAAACAAGGTGAGATTACACATCTTTGTCTTATTTCTGATTTTAAGAGAAAAGCATTCAGTCTTCCACCGTTTAGTCTGAGCTAGTTTTAGGTTCTTCAGATATGTCCTTTATTAGATTCAAGAATTTCTTCTAATTAGTTCTTTCCAATTTTTTTAAAAATCAGAAACAGATATTTTTAGTTAGTTGCCTTTTCTACCTTTATTGAGACAACCATGTGTTTTTCCTTTTTCAGTTCATTAATATGGTACTCACCACACAATAATATGGGTAGTCATTATTGTTACTGTTATATTCTAAAGCACCAATTTTTAGATAAGCAGAATATTAGTCAAGCTTGTTGCCTTGATGAGAGACAGAGACTAGGTTGGACTGAGTGAGGTAAATAAGTAACCATTTTTTTCCCCCTAAAAATGCTCTTTTGAATTTTAGTTGGCTAAGTTTGTTGCAACTACCGTTCAATTTATATTTGCTACATCAAGTTTGGTTAGCTTTAAACTAAAGTCAGAAAAGGAAAAAAAGTGTAGTGAATTTTAAAGAAGGCATAGATCTTAAAATGTGGCCCCAAATCATGATCTGTGCTGGAAGAACTGGTCAAAATAGATAAAGACAAATCATGTCACTGCCTGTACAAAATAAACTACAGACTGACCCTGATGCAGAGTATCAATCATCTTACAGAACAGTTTTCTAGTAACAGTTCCTAAGATAAAAATTCATCTAAATGTTACCTTAGCTCTTTGTAGCCTTTGGCAGGTGGCTATACTACATGAAAAAAAAAAAGGGGGGGGTAGTGGGAATACCCACAAACTTCTTGTGATCAGAACACTTGTCACTGGGTTGTACCATGAAATGAACCTGGGCATGCAACCAAGATAAGTAATTGCACTGGCCCCAAACCAATTTAAACTAGAAAATATTAAAAAAAAAAAGTATACAAGACATAAGAAATGGAAAATTATTTGCTGATAACATGTATGGTGATGTGCTTGATTGAGCCAATATACAGTGTATTTTGGATGTAAAATTCATTTGTATGTTGTAATGATGTATAGTGAATTAATGTAAAAAATAAATTTAAAGGAAAATAAAGAAAAAATAATAAAAAAATAAAATATCAAAAAAAAAACCCTAGAAAATAGTTCATAGGATTTTGTTTACAAATATTATATGGAAATAATAATATGAAAGTATTTTGTTCTCTAAGAAGGAACTGAGTTTCTGCTGGCAAGACAATGTCTGCAGGTACCTGGGGCTACCTAACATAGGGCATAAGGTGAAAAGAGAAATGTTAGTAAATGTGATCAATGAAAACATGTTTGGTCTATGAGCCAGGATCCATTCAGGCTAGTATGATTCTAAACTAAACTGAACTTTCCTTTGTAGTTGAAGGACATAAGCAGACAGAGGAGTAGACACACTACTTAGATGCTGAAAAATAAAATTTACAGAAAGGAACACCACATGAATATGTTTTGGTACCTTCATAAAAAAAAATACATTTTTCCACTGGAAAATAGCTCCTCTTCCTAGATACATTCAAAGAACTTACTGCAAAGATTGTTTTTGTCTATGGGTTTGAAAAGACAAAAAGAATTGGGTTAAATACTGCAAAGTAAATTTTGCATAAAAAATGTGCTTAGTTCCTTATGAATATTAATATCAGGAGTCTTTTCTTTTCTTTTCTTTTCTTTTCTTTCTTTCTTTCTTTTTTCTTTTTTTTTTTGCTTAGACATGATAAAACGTTAACTGAGATTAAGGCTTTTGACAAGAAAACAATTTTCAATTCAGAAATTTTATTTTTCATTTTGCAGAGCAGTTAGGTGTGAATTCAAGGCACTCTTGTAAAGAAAATTTCTTCATCACTTTGAATGATTAAATCACATTTCTATACTAATTTAGGGAAGAAAATCTGTCCCATAGACCATATCACAATTACAAATGATATTAATAGCACAAGGGATCTTTAAAAGAGTGCACAGATTAAATTTAAAATTTTTCTTTTGCATCAAGATAAACTCAAACTTTAGTTCCATTTTTCTTTTAGAGGTTTTTGTCATAGGGCATGTGTGCTTGCCAGAGAGAGACAGACAAAGACAGAGAGAAGAAAAGTGAGACATCACCCCCAGAGAAAATGACCATATCACAATCTCTTCTCCTCTATTCTCCTAATTGGATCTTGCACACACCCACATGTGCCCTGCATGATTTTTAAGCCAATGGGTCCAGGACTTGAGCCACAGTTAGCCATGTGGCAATCCAGTGATGTAACCTCTATGCCATCTGGTGGCCCCCTTAATTCCATTTTCCTATGAACTCTTTGAAGCACCCTTGTAATGCTCAAAATACTCAATATAAACTGAATGGTCCAAGACTGCATATATCCATTTCGGTGGTCATTGACAATCAACTGTTCAAGAAAAGTAGACAATATATGTCAGTTTGTACTTCATAGAGTTATAGAAACCAACATTGTACCAAAGTAATCATTCAGAAAAAAGTTTCCTTTGGAAAAATAATCAGCTGGACTGATGCTTTCATGAGCTGAACTGGTTGTTGATGTTAAGCCAAGGTTCTCTGAAAGATCACATGGATGTCAATGAAATATACTCTAAGCAGAGCTGTTACCAATGGGATCAACCAATGACCAAATGAATAGTTCTGAAATTGAGAGGCACCAGTAGATTAACATGAAAAGAAGACATAGTTCATTAAGTCAATTTATTCTGCTCAATTCTTTGGGGGAAAATGTGTTTTTTTTTAAATTTGGCAAAAGTTTCTTTGGAACCTGACTAGTTACTTCCACACACAAATTTTAAACCACCTGTGAACTTCAGTGAGTTCAATAAAAGAAAATCTCAAAATCAAAGAAAACTGTGTGCTCCATTAACCTTTTGTGTGAGTAAGTACAATATGAAAAACAAAAAAACAAACAAAAACAACAACAACAACAACAAAAACCTTGGAAAATAAAAGACTAGAATGCCAGAGAGAATAAACCTGATCTATTTGGTTAGTATAGTTTCCCAAGTACTGAAGTAGCTGTAGCCAGAATCTGCTCCCTAGATCTTCTAAATGTATTTATAAATGAAAGTGCACTGACTTGAGCAGGTGATCGTTCAAGTTTATTTATTTGTTTGTTTTAAAGGATGTTTAGCCATTGGAACTCTCCTCCTTTATTGGTGGGAATATGAAATGCTATAACTACTATGAAATCCCAAGAATTCTGATTCTTGAGAGTCTTGAGGCCTCCTACTAAGTAGAGTTTGAAAAATGAGCAAACCTGAGACCACTGACTTCTGATCCCAACTTGTTTCCTTGCCAGTCATTGGGTATTCTAATGCATCTGAGGGAAGTATTGTACTATAATGATATACAGATTTGTTTTCCAGGTTTTAATACCCTAATTCAATAAAAACCTGCTTAAAGATATTTCAGTAAAAAACTAACCATGAAGATAACCAATGGGAAGAAAAATAACATAACTGGAGTGTGAAATACAATAACACAGACTCTTAGAATACTATTTGTCAGCATTTGGGAAAGTCTTTCACAAAGTGCCAGTGAGATCCTCTGTTAATTGAGTCCATCTGCTGCACACGTAATATTTGTGTGTTAATTCACATTTGAACATTGCCTGCACCTTGAAAAGTAGCCTTCAGTGATGTGCACTAATGCAATGATACGGTGATGCAGTAGTAGCAAAGATGCAAGAAAATGTGCCAAGACATGGCAATAGAAAAGGAAAGGAATACACGCCAAGCACCATGCTGAAACTAGAAACAGACAAGTAAAGCTCTGTTTGGGGGTTTCCTCATCTTATTGGTCAGAGAGACAAGTAATCAGTTCCAGAAAGAGTCAGGAGAATGCCTCATAAAGAGGGTGGTGTTCAAGTTATACCTAGGAAAATACAGGTGGGTTTGTCAGGCAGATATGTCAAAAGTCATTGATATTTCACCTTGAGGTTTATTTCTCTACTCAGGTTGAGTAATAGTGAATCTAAAATTATAATCTGAACACTATTACATTATTTTAGAGTACAGTAAAGGCTAAGTCAGATTGCCTGTTTCAGTGCATCAGTTCTTACAGTACACTAGTAAAATGGTCTTGGGTATGCTATTTCATTTCCTTGGATCTTACTTTTTCCATTTGTAAGATGAAACTATTAATAGTACTTAACTTATAGTGATATTGGGAAGATTATGTATAAACATTTAAAGTGCTTAATCCCTGGGACTAAATAAGCACTGAACGAATGTTAAATATTATCACTATTATTAACATTATCCTCATTTTATAGATAATAAAATACAGCCAATGGGGCCCCTATTTCTTAACCTGTAAAATACAGTAGATGAAAGTGTGAACTTCTGAGTGCTGCTATGAAATAAGGATTTGAACATAGGAATTTTGAGGCTGGAGCCTATGGGAGAATTGTTCTCACTGTAACATGTCCTCACCACATCTGGCCCTGGCATCACAGTTGTTACATCTGTTCTGATGTGATCTGTGTGACAGCTAACAAGTCCTGCCACCTGTAAACTGTACTCCAGCTTTGACTCCAGGGTGCCTCTGTATTAACTCATGTGTTTGCTAGCCATTTTCATTCTTGTATGTTGAGGATTATATATATGGGAATATCTTTGAGTGAATCAATATACAGTGTATTCTGGATGGGAAAATTCATTTTGTATGCTGTAATGATATACAGTGATTGTAAAATAAATATTTTTTTTTAACTCTAGGTTTCCCTTACTGGAGCAATCATTTTATTAACATCTGAGTGGGATTTGTTATGCTATGGAGTAGACAATACAAAATGGCAGTGTCCAGGCTCCATGCAAGAGAGGCTTAATCCACTATCAGAATCTCAGAGATTCCAAAGACAACTTTAAAGAGCCCCCATATATTAATAGGAAGTCCCTGGGACCTGGCCAACAGCACCTTATAATGAAATTGTTCCTAGAGAAGGTGTGAAAGGAGAGAATAAAGTACATTTACCGAGCACTCTTTAAAAAGAAGGTTCCAGAATCACAGGGTGGACTTATTAGTCACAGATTGTAGGATCCACATCTAGAGTTTCTGTCTGAGTAAGGTTTTGGGCAGGGCCTGAGAATTTGCCTTTCTAGCATGATCTCCAAAATGATCCTTCAAAAAGAAGGGAAACTACTACAAAATGAACAAAATAATATACTGGGTCAGTGTCAGTGTCCCTCCTGTAGATTTTTCCTGGTAATATTTTTATACAATCCCTTGCTTATTCTCAGATCTTCTCTGCGCTTATGTCCACATGGGAATCTTGTTTCCTATGTAGGGCCCTAGCATGACTGCTGTCCTAATTACTTCCCTGCCCCATTTTGGGTTTTCTCTTCATACTCTACTCAGTGGTGGCTCTGCACCTCAGAGTGACCAACATGTCATTTCAGTCTCATCAGGATCAGGAAAAATAAACAGGTTTAAAGGCATTTACCCTCCTTGAAAGTCCCTATATCTCTCTTACTCTGCTTTATGTCATTGCCCGGTTCATTTATTTATTTGTATCTCCTTCCACCCAAATAAAGCTCCAGGAGGGTAGAGAAATTTTCTGTTTTGTTCACTGGCATGCAGTAAGGGCTCAAAAATGCTGTTAAACCAATAGCACTCATGATTGGTAGCACCGAAAATAAATCTCCTAGAATCAAGGTTGTACGTTGCTTCACAATTCAGCTTCTCTGAAGGCGTCCTCAGATGAAACAAAGTTAGTTCTTCCTGACTCAAATAGAAATGCTGTTTTTTAACTTCTCTTGTACAGCTTCTCCCTGAAATTTATTCCAGGCTGGAGACAGACAGAATATATCACTTCTCAGGTTGATGCAAAGCAGTGGTAATAAAATAAGCTGCATACATTGTGTAATCATATTGGCTTTATGATTCATATTTTTCTGAGTTAGGGAAGAGCTGTTTTGTTTTGGGCTGGAGTAGAATTCTGACTTGTCAACAAATCACTGACAAAGCAGGCACTGATAGAAATAAAAACTGAAAGTAAGTTTTATTAGAGAAAGCCTATAACAACTCTACACAGCCATTGATTACAGACTGACTCAATATTTTAAAACAAAAACACATGTGGCTGTATGCCAATGACCAAAGAATATAATATGTAACTAGAAAAAAGAAATACTTATTAAAAAGGTTACTATGCATGGTGCTTTTTAAAAGCTAGAAGTTATTTAAAGAATGAAACCAGCTCAATTAGTAATTAGGTATAGAACTCTTTAAACCCTATAAGTCTATCACCTGAAATGGTCCTTATTTAAGAGATTTCTTTTTATTACCTGAAAATCATGGCAGCACATAAATAAGAAAGAAAATGCGTGATATGTCCTCAATTTCTGAAAACTGCATTTTATTTGTATTACACTGGAAATGTGATGGCCATTGCGTCCTCCTTGCTTGGTATCTGAGGTTCTGTGATGTCACTGCTGTGGATATTCAGTGTGTACTGATGGTACAGATTTCCAAGTGAGTCAGGGCTGAAAATATTAGCAAACAATTTCTGAGAGTGTAACAGGAGGCCAGGCCAGGGTTAGACTGCAAAGGAGAGGCTAAATATGGATCCATGGCAATGAGTGTTATCATAAGGAAAATCTACTCAGAGGGTGTAGGCCAAAGAAACTTGCTAGAACTGAGCTGTGGTTGGAAAAGTTTATTTTAAAAGGCATAATTATCAAGCTAGCAGATGACACAGTGGTTATGTCACTGGACTCCCAAATGGCTGAACCTGGTTCTAGTCCCAGACCCAGTGGTTTGAAAATCATGCTGGGCACAAGTGCATGTGTGCCATGATCCCAGGAAGGGAAAGGAGGAGAAGAGATTGTGGCATGACCATCCCTTGGAAGGGGGTAATTTCTCACTGTCTCTAACTGTCTCTCTCTCTCTGATGAGCCCATGGACCCTATGGCAAAAATCTATAAAAAAAGAGAAAAAGTCATAATTATCAATAAATTACTTTTTAACTTGGGTGTGCATCACAACTTCTTGCAGAAATGGTTTAAAGTATGATTACCTTAGCCTCATTTAAGAACTACCTAATCAGAGATTCTCCTAGAGGGAGCTGAGTACCTGTGTTATTGTTGTTATTATGTTTTTTTTTCTTTCATGACAAAGAGAGAGACAAAAAAAA
>NW_006159508.1:926941-948635 GCF_000334495.1 Tupaia belangeri chinensis
GATATATCCCCATGTCAGGATCCACCCTGTCTTAGCCTGCCAGGAATCCAGGATGCACACAGCACATACAAGGAGACATCAAGATCCAAACATGGAAACTTCTCACATGGCCCCAGCATTGTAGAGGACTGAGTACCTCTGTGCCACTTGGACTGGCCCAACATTTGTACTTTTCAAAACCCATTCCAGGTGATTCTGATGCTCAGTACAATTTGAGAGGTGTTGGCTTTGACTCACACTTACTATATACCAAAGATTATAATAAACCACTTCCATGCACTATGTTAGCAAATGTAGTAATTTTCAGTACAACTCTAGGAGAAAGGTATTCTTATTTATTCTTATTACCCTATTTTACAAAATCAGAAAAGGACTTGATAGCCTTGCAAAAGACATGATTAATAATTGAGATACCAGAATTGCTTGGCGTAAAACCTCACACACTTAACCACTACACAAAACAGCCTCCAACTACCTAGAGTATAATGTCCCATATAAATAAAGACCATTGCTATCTAAGTAAACTCTAGAAATATTTATGAAGTAAGTCCAAAAATAATACTATTATTTTTTATCTACTGAGTGTAACTAATGGGGAAAAATATATATAGAAATTCACCCCTCAGAACTCTTGAAGTTACACAAGAATCTATCAGACAATAGCCTATCTGTAGTATCAAGTGTTATTGTGTGTAACATTTGGGAAATTTATTCTCTAAAGTTATTCTTTTCACTATTCAATCTTTTAATTTGATATTTGAGTATAAAATTGGTGTTTGGGATACACAATTCCTATAGATGTTACAGTCACTAGAATTCTATGGATTTGCACCTACCAAAAGTATGCCATTGGAAAGTTTTCAGCTCCCCAGACGCTGGATTTGGAAAGACATGAATGCCAGACTGAAGAGGTAATGTAAGTAGACACAATGAGAAGGTCTTAATTCTTGGCATTCTCCTGTTTATAAGCAGTGTGTGAATGTATTTCACCTCAGAGAGAAAGCAAAGTGACAGATTATTTTGTTTTATAAGATGCATGTGGTCTCAATGAGAATTTCCAGTCTCCTAAGCAAAACATTTAACAGATACTCATGAAGCTTCCAGCAGGTCAGATCTTTTGGAATATGACACAAATTGTTCAACATTGACTATTTAATTTTGGCTTTCTTCACACTCAACTCAGAAGCAGTGGACTTAGGAGCTGACTGGGCCTTGCTTAATGTCATCAGGATTTCATTCTGTTTTTTTTTGGTTTTCTGAAGGATGGAACTTCGCAGTTGTTATTCATTTAATTCTTGGAGCTTCCTGTGTCACCCAGTTGATGCAGCTTTAGCAGTATTGATCCCTCTCTAAGCCATATGTTCTTTATAGGAAATGTTCAATCCATGTTTCCTGAACAAACAATTAAATGAATGAAAGAATGCATGCCTCACTAAGCAGCATCATTCCATATATGAGCAGTTCTATTTGTCATAAATTTCCTCCTTAGGTTAGCATAGACACACAAATGTGAAATCTCCTTCATTCATCTTTCCACCATTAGCCATCATTCTGCCTTTCTGGAGTTGTAAATAATTTCTCAAACAACTCCTACAGTATCTAAAAGAAGTTATAAATTCCTAAGTGTTAGTTCTTCCATATGCTTGATGATTGTTTATTTTATAACTTCTAGACATTTCACAATTTTGATCATCATTGTCTGGAGAGTTTGTCAATGTTCCTACTCGGATGTGGCACACGCACACACACAAAACTGAACACGGTATTCCTGATGTGAGCTGATCATTGCAGTTTCCTTTGAACCTTTCTGTACAACATCCTTGCTCATTCCAAAAATAATGTATGCTTTATAAACACAGATTCAAGAGTTTACGAGTTGTTTTAGGTAGGGCAATGGTTGCAACTAACTCTAATATCTTAACTTTTTTTTCTATAGACTTTACTTTAAAGATGGGGGAAGTAAATACTATGTTTTGAACCTCCACTATGTGCCATGTCCTAGAAAGCATGTTTTGCAAACATGAAGAGAACCAGTGCCATTAGAACAAATGTGTGTCATTTTAGGAGCTAGAATAACTTCCTCTGTTATTTATCATTGATACCTTAGTATTTGTGACATTTGAGCCATTGGGAAGTATTCAATCAATGTTTCTTGAATTCGTGTGTTAAGTGGGGATTTTGCCTTTACATTATCTCAGTCTCTCATGGCCTGTAAAGTTGTGATGGTGTTGTTTTTTTCCAAATCTTAAGTTCCACATATTTTACCTGTACATACACTTATATATCTGGGTTTCTTTCCATTTTTAGAATGCATTTTAATACTTATCCTGATTTTAAATTCCAACTTAATAAATATTTAATGTTTTTATCAAAATACTGAGTAAAAACATTGGCTAGGCTGAAGAGGGATCAACCTGGTCCTCCAATATTACACTCTTCTCCCAAGCATTTTGTCTCACTTCACTTCTGTACTTAGTTGAATCGTCCACTTTACCTGGAATTAGCTGATGGCTTTCAGAACATATAGTCTACTTTCATGGCATTTTGTGTGTGTTCATGCTGTGAATAAGCCTGAACAAATCAATGTCAAACTACAATTTGATGCTAAAAATGAAGAAAAATGGTATTCTCCTAAGATCTGAGGTTTATTAAATAATAAGGAAATAGCTTTCAGCTATTTTAGGTCTCTCTAAACTCTTAACATCTCTCTGAATTCACTTTGATGTGTACCTCATTGTTAAGAAGAGTGAGGACTGGCTTTATGTTAAATGGATCATGTAACATAAGAGATTGAACTTAAAAGGGAGAGTTTCTTCCATTTTCAATATTTTCCAAACTTGATCTTTTAAGAGTCTCCTCAAAAGAGCATTTGATGCACTAATGAAAATGCATTAAACTAAAATGTGGCCGACCTCTTCTCTCCCGTGCCCTCCGAACACTCTATCAGTCACTGCTCAGAACAAAATTGGCCAATTTGGCTGTTAGTCATCAACAGTTTTTATCCTTTCATTCTAACAGCCTGTGTCCTGGACTTTCCATTTTAACCATGCAGGTAACGAGATTGTGTGTGAGAAAATGCCATATAAAATAAGGGTGAAAGGCTATAAAAATCCCTGAATTGGGAGTTGGAAATCCCATGTGAGATTTGGCTCTATATTTTTCAAGGTCAAACATATACTTTATGGTGCTACTGAATCAATTTCCTCATCTACAATTAAAGAGAATACAGACTCAATTTCCAAAGTCTGTCTGTCTTTTTCTTTTTGCCTTCCTTTCTTCCTTCCTTCCTTCCTTCCTTCCTTCCTTCCTTTTCTTTCTTTCTTTTCTTTCCCTTCCTTCCTTCCTTCTTTCTCATCCTCTTTCTTCTCTTTCTCTTTTTTTCTTTCTTTCTCTTTCTTTTTAAGAGAGATTTTTATAATAGCACGTGGGCATTTGTTGGAGAAACGGAGGTAGAGAGACAGAAAGCAAAAAACCACATCCCAGAGGTATGGCCACACAGCAATCTGTTCTCCTCCATTCTCCTCTCAGGATTTTGGGCTTGCACGCACATGTACCTGGTATGGGTTTCAAGCTGCAAGGTCCAGGACTCGAACCATTGTCAACCATGTGGTAGTCCAGTGATATAACCATTACGCCATCTGCTGGTCCCTCCAAAGTCTCTCTGTCATACAAATCTAACAGCTGGGTTTTTCCCTTTCAAATAATGACTTTAGCATCTCATAAATACATCTGTTAAGGAATATTAAAAAAATTTCTGACATTCTGGTATATGGTTTGCACAAGTCAATAAACTAAGACATTCATTTCTTTTTAAGAATTATTTTATTTAATTTTACTCACCATTATTATTATTATTTGAATTTGACCAGAGAGATAGAGAGAAAGGAGAGAGTGGAGAGAGAGAGAGAGAGAGAATATGAGAAAGCAAGCTGCCAGACCCAGGACTTGAACCACACAGGAGTCCAGCACCTCAACCACCATGCCATCTGCTAGCCCAAGACATTCATAATAGTACAACCCTTTATATAATTTCTAACTGAGTTTCTATTTTTCACAAAACAAAACACTAAACCCCAAGATTCATATGCCAAGGCAGAAAGTAATCTAAAAATGGACCAAAAAACTCTAAGGCATGGGGTCTACGGGCTGTTGTTATCGTCTAATGTGAGTCACCTGAGACACTAGTATGTACAGTATTTTTCACTTGTTTAATCAACTCACAAGCATGTATAAACTTCTACTTTTCTGCTTCAACCAGGGAATCCTGATACTCATTAGTTAATATTCATATTCATTAGTATTAATATTTATTTTAATATTTATTAATATTAGTTTAAATATTTACTATCAATAGTAAATATTTACTGCTGAATCTCTAAGAAAATAAGAAGGCCCAGTATGGCTGCCACTCAAATCAATACAGCATTAATTAATAAGGTTCAATATTCTCAAGCTGTGAGTCAATTTCTTTGACTTTCCTTGCTCCTATTATATTTCACTGGGTACGTTTAAGACATGATTTTATCAGTATGATTTCAGACACACTGCTCCATGGCTTTGAAAATTAAAACAAGAGGTCTTCCAGGTATCCTTGGGTTCATCAGCTAAGCTTCTTGAACCAGAAAAATATTTTATTCACTTTTTAAATTTTTTCGTTTCAAGGAACTACTCCAGGATCGGCAACTCAGTGGGTAATTCATACGTATCTACTGAAGGAGAAGGAGGTCATACTTTTCTCACATTGAATGCCTGCACAAGTATCCAATAAGACAACTTTAAGCAGTATCAATTTAGTATAAAGTAGTAGCAAAAATGTGACCTGGCAGTGGTGCAGCAGTAATACAACTAAAACTATACAGGAAAGGCCCTGAGTTCTGGTCCTGGGACCTTCCTGAGCACACTGGCAACATGCTGGCTAAGCCTGGGCGTGTAGTGTGGTGTGAGCACCCTGCTGGAGGTGATGTCTCTTCGCCCTGTCTCTCTCCCTCTCTCATGGAAAAAATTAATTAACTTAAAAAAAATAACAAAGACGATTATACTAAATATCACTTACATGCTGTTTGCTACCACACATTGGGTACTATACACACACACACACACACTCATGATTTCATTTCATCTTTAGAACAACCTTCTATGATGGGTTTTGTAATTCCTATTTAAAGATAAATAAACTGAGGCATATTTAGCACTTTTTTCACAAAGGAGTCACATTCTCTATTCAGCTGCTACTAAAATTCTAGTTTAAGAGCTTGATACTTTAAAGCCAATTGATTATATAACACTTAAACTAAGGATGGACAGACTCAAAAGTTATTGACAAAAGGCAGGAGTTTTAAAAACACCATTTTAATTCTCTGTAAAGCAATACTGTGCAGGCAACTCCAATGCTTTTGTTCAGAAGAGCTCCCAGGGTCTTTATCATACACACATTTCAAGGCTGGGAATCCCTTTTCTGAAATAGCTGTGAAGACTGACATCCTTCACATAGTGTCTCCTTGGTAAGTAATCATACTGAATTTTATTAATATTTTCTTTTTGGCATTTGAAAAACAAACAGAAGCAACTTAAGACTCCCATTTGAAACAAAACCCAATAATCTACTGCCAATAAAAAGTTCACAGGTCTTGAAAACTAAATTGTCATTTCTGAGTCTCAAGTTATTTCTTCACCTGGTTAAGAAAAAAAAAAGATCAATTTCCTTCGTTAAAAATAACTCTGAGTGATTAATCTATTCAACATAAATCAAATCTGGATTTCTGGCTTACTTGCCTGTCATAATCTTCTTTTTAAAAATCTCTAATTTAAAATTCTATTAACACTCATTCCACAAATATTTGTATGGTAAAATTCAAGTACCAGGAAACAGCATAATGTAAAATGAACAGAGTGACATTATAAAAGAACATATGACCAAAACAGCTGCGACTCGATGATTATTTGTCCCGTTGCCCAGTTTTCGGAGGGAGAATACAACAAAAACAAACCCTCCTACCCAAACAGCTTCCGGAAGTGCTAGATTTAGAATATTTCGAAATGTTTAAGTAATGTGGAAGGATGTCACAAGTTAGATCATTCTTGAATAGATAAAATGATGAGAGAAGTACATCATGAGCTTAATTTTTTAAAGATTTATTGGAATGGAAAGAAGACAAAACATTTCGCTCATTTTCACGCATGCCTGACTTATCAACAGTTACCATGTAATGTATATTCCAAATGCGGACACTCGGTCAGGTAAAGGGGGCACTATGAATAATTATGATACATGTAAACCAAGACTGTCTCATGAAAGCTGGGCCATAGAGTAACCCTACTTATAAATAAATTTATGTAAAAAAGAGATGAAGGTATCCTAATCGAAATCCGTAGAACTAAAATATGAACTACAAAGAATTAGTAAAAAACTCTTTACTTTTAAATCAACACTGGGTTGGAAGTAATAAAGAGACTGTATTAATGGATACTGCGAAAGTGAGAAGGTAGGAAGGGCTTACATGTTAAAGAGAGAAAATGCTCAGAAAAATCAAGGACTGGGAATTATTTTTAGCTGTGAACACACAACTAGAAAAAATGGGATTCAAGTATACGCTGGGGCCATTTCAGAGGAACTTTCAAAACCTACGTAGTAGAATTATTTAAATTTCGTGCTGTACCCTTGAATAAAACCAAATACACATCTTAAAAAATTCTGAAGAAATACTCTCTTTGTTGTCATTATAAGGAAAAATATCATAAATACCTGTCCTAAATATAATTCAAAAAGAAATAGGTCATTCATTTCCTAAGGATGTAAGATTTTTAGTCTCCCCAAAGTGATCATTTTTATTTTTTTTGCCCATTGGACAGACATAGGTCTTAGATAGTTTTCTCCTCTTCTCTCCTCTTCATTTCTCCCTTCCTTCCTTCCTTTTTCTTTCTTCCTTCCTTTTTATCTCTTTCTTTTTTTATTCTTTCTTTTTCTTTTTCTTCCCTCTTTCTTCCTCCTTCCTTCCTTTTTCTTTCCTTCTTCCAGTGAGAGGGATATATGTCTCTACTCCAAAGTTTATCCAAAACATACTGCTTCTGTTTCCCAACTAACTTGTATCTTGCTAAGTTCTTGAATTATCTGGAATTGTCATAGTAGCATGCTTTGTTATTAATGCGCATCTGGAATAAAGCACATCCTACGGTCTAGCTGTTTTCAGGTGACAGTACTCACACGACCCATCTCTTACAGTGCGAGAGGTGGTTCTGACTATGGAACGACTGGCTTCGAATCTCTCCTCCCCCTACTTTCCTCGGCACCCTGAGAGCGTGCTTAATGCACTTTTCCCATCATACATGGACTTCATCTCCAAGAAGTCCTCACCATCTTCCTTCCTCGTCTTTCCTCAATAAATTATAACTCATTTATTTGTTCAAAAGTCTGATTTCTCCCAACAGACACACTCTGTGTTGGAAAACTGTGATTAATTTCTTTATAAAGAAAATAGAAGTTATCTTTTATGACTTGGGAAAAAGAAAAAAGCAGATCATTTGCTAGTGAGGTTTTATGTGGCTGCTCAGTGATTTAGGCAAAGTACAACTCTGCCCCCTCCAGTAAGTGCAATGAAAAAATTTGACCTTTTGAGGTAGGTCAGGAGCAGAATGTTTACTTAGAGAAACTGTGACTGCCCTGGAACCAGGGAGGAGTCCTGGTCCAGCCTGGAAGACACTGCTTTTCCCTTATAAGTCAGCGAAATGGATGAATAGTTTGGCTAATGATGTTCCTGAGCAAGGCTAGATATAATGTCCACTTTCCTAGAAATCCATTAATCAATTTATGAAAAACCCAAGCCTATAAGAAAGTTAAATATGTTTATTCTTTATATTTCATTATTATATTGCAGGATATATTATACATTTTATATTGCATTTTTAAAGTTTCACTCAATTCTTTTCAGATCCAGTCTTGAAATCTGAATTAATCTAATGTGTGTTTGGTTTACTGTCATTAAAAAAAATAATAGTAAGCAATACTTTGCTGGCTATCTCTTTAAGTTTTACTGTCCTTTCCAGGTTACCTAGAATGAGGACCAAGGGAAACACTGCATTACTGCCCATGCTATTGTTCTCTGCAGGACCTGCATAATGTCAGGAAGCAAGAGTGCCTGGTCATTAGCCTGACCCACAGCGAACATCTACAGCTCGAAACTGTCTACAACTGAGTGAGAAGCAGATGTACTGCACCTTCTGCCAGCAGCCGTGCCATTCGTATGATGGTGGAATCGAGGATCATTTAGTTTGGATTTTTTAAGCAGGCCTGGGTAGCCTGAAAAACTCTACCAGCTTTTTCAAACTCATAACTGGAGACCTGAATGTGGAAAGGCTACTTGTCTGGAGAGTGCATCCTATAGTTTCCAACATGCCTTCCTACCATACTTCCCCCTTTCTAGCACATATTCATCTACTGAATCTATTCTGTTTACCCCTTACATTCTTGTCTTTGCTGGTGACAATAAGCCTCCCCTTTCTGGTATCGTATACTCTGTTATTCAAGGGAGTAGGTCTCTTTTTATGCCAAGACTACCTCAACATATTGATTAGAGGAAAGAAAAAATAGTCATGGTTTTTGAAAGTGCAGTGCTTTGGTTTGAAAGGCTCCAATGAGCAGCAGGGAGGAGGGAAAAAAAAGGTGAAGAAAGAGAACATCAGAGAGAGGCAGACACATTTATCTCACAGTTAAAAATCTTTCTTTTCTGCGTTGGTCTTTTCTTGTCTCTTCCTATTTCTTTCACAGCCTACTCATTTTGCTTCCTCCCTTTTTCTTAAGTTTCCCACCCTCTTTATTCTCTTTTCTTTTTCTTTTAACCCTTAAACTGCCAACAGTTAAAGGGCAAAGTGGTCCCCTTATCCAAAATTCTGAGCTGAAACAAATGCTAGTATTGATCAATGGTTATGGCCATCAAAACCATGGCCCACTAATGATTCCTGATAGACAGGTAATGGCTTGTGTAGTCACTTCCAGAAGGGCCTGGGCTTTAAGTGTTGCCTTAATCTAATCTATTTGATCCATGTGGAGTGATGATATAAATTTGGAGGTGACTGTGTGGAAACAAGAGAAGAATTCTAACCAAAGTGCAGAAGTATTGATTCCAAGGCCAAGGCTTGTTAATAGAAAGCTCTAATGGCTCCAGTAATGTCCCAAGTTCACCATGCAGTATTAGGTCCTTCATAGGAAATAATTACTTTTATATAATATATATAACTTATAACAATAACATAATATAGCAAATATTAAGAAGAAAGAAAACCTGCAATCTTACCTTTAAGTTCTTAACACAAATCATTTTAGCATATTCTCTTTCAATACTTTCCATATGCACATTTTATATATCTGAAACCATAGTGCTCAATTAATTTTATACCCTGCTTAAAAATATAATTATATTTTCTAGTTGGTAAATAGTCTTGATAGGTGTTTTTAAAAATTTTTGTGATCCATTGAACAAAATATTTATGTAATTCACAAAAATATTCCGCTACTACAACACTGGACTTTTGAACTGTTTTGAAAGAACTCTGGCAAGTATGATTATTCATATAATATTTGCACATTTTGGGTTGTTCCTATAAAATATAGCCCTAGAAGAAATATTAATATGTCATAAGAGGTAACTGTTTTATGATGCTTAGTACTTGTTACCGAATTTCACATCAGAGCTTTTTTTGGGGGAAAAAAAGTTTTGAGCACCTTTTTTGTGCAAAACATTTTGCCAGACTTTAAGGAGGAAAAAAATGGCTTTAAAATACAATCTTTGCTCTGAAAATCATACAATCCATTTGGAACATACAAATGTGATAAAAGAATTACCTATACCAACTATAGGAATTGTGAGAAGAAAGAATAAGATCTTATGGGGCAGGAAAAAGAGGATAGACTTTTGGCACATTTTTAAGTTGAGATAAGTTGAAGTAGGACATTTTCAGGTTTAGATAAATTGATGTGGCTGACTAACCAGGCTGGTAGATAGTGTATTAAAAAAATAATAATAAAATAGGGACCAGCAGTTGATGTAATAGCTTTGTTGTTGGACTCCCACGTAGTCGACCGCAATTCGAGTCCCAGACCCAGTGGCTTAAACTCAGGCCGAGCATGTGTGTGTGCATGCCCACGATCTTGAGATGAGGATGGAGGAGAAGGCATTGCGGTGTGGCCATCCCCCTGAGGGATGATTTCTCGTCTTTCTGGGGAGCGTATGTGCCCTGTAGCTAAAACCTCTCTCAAATAAATAAATAAATAAATAAATAAAATAAAACATTCCAAGGGATTGTCAATAACTCAAAAGCACCACGTGAATAAATTTAACATACTAGTCTGACCCACAGAGATTGCAAATCCCCCAAGGTAGTTCCATTATTAATAGTTACACACTCTCATCTTTAAAACATCACATTTGATGTGATACTACAGAGGTTTATCTCCTCTGCCTTTGGTTGGTCCTTCTCATCTTTCTTTCAAGTTCCTCTTCTTCTAGCCACCCCTTTGAAAACATTTCCCAAAGATCTCTTACAGTTCTTTACTTTATGTGATCTGTTGGCATCAGCCATTATTTCTTGTTGCTCACTTCCCCAGCATCTTCTTCTAACTCTAAAATGTCCTTCTTTTAGTCTCACATGTGCATTATCAAATGCCTCATATAGCATATAAAATGCAATATGTCCAAAATCAAACTCTTCCTTTCTTCTCTAGATCATGTGAAAGCATCAGAAGCACGTCATCTCAGACCTCCTTCATCCTCACAGTTCACGTTCAATCTGTTTCCAAATTTGGTCCCAGTTTCCCACTGAACTCCCAGTTTCCTCCTATTGTATTGACCCCTACCTCAACTATTACAAGGGCTCCAAGCTGAACTGCTCCCTTCTAGTTTCATCCCCTTCACTCTGTGCTCCACATTACCAGTTAACTTCTGTAGGGCAGAGCAGATCATGTGTCATCCCTGTTAAGGACTCTCAATAGATCTAATTAGCTGGCAAAGTCAAACCCAAACATACGAATGTGTTTCTACTGCTCCTTCGTCATTCAAACCCAGTCTATTTTCTCTTTTCATATCCTCACACTAGAACCCTCCATGCATATATGCTGGACTACTTACAATTTACTGAGAACAGACATGAACTTTGACCCAGCTGAACCTTTATTCCTGTAGCTTCCCTCAAATGGAATGCTTTTACATGTTCCGGCCCACTGAACCCTTATACAACCTTTAGATCCAACAAACTGTTATCACTTCCAAAACGCCTTTCCAGGCCTGTCTTCTCAGTTTGAACTCCTATTAACTTCTTGTATTCTACAGCACAGAGCAGTTCATTTACATTTCTGTCTGCATAACTACGATGTTCCCTTTCTGAAGGCCAAGTTAATAAATTCAATAAATCCAAGTGTGTTTAAAATTTTAAATCTCCCTGGCCAAAGGTTGAGCTTCCTCTTGCTGCTCTGCTAGAAAAATGGCTATTAAAAGCTCTCCTGCTAAACCTGAAAATCTTTAAGATATTCAGCAAAATCTTCATGTAACAGGAATGGAAAGGAGGAGGAGGGAAAGAAGGAGAAAAGGATCTGAGAGGTCACAAGTAACTTTTCTTTCCAATCAGTTCTATGACATATCTTCAGCACTAGGCCAAGAATTCCTAATCACTTGTCATGATGGGGTCTTTAGCAAGAATCTAGTACTGCTCATTTCAGTTCTTGCTCTAGCCTCTCGTCCCCATCCCAGATCCTTGTTAATCTTTAAGGCTTTAAGTAGGGAAGATTTCCAGGCTGCCTGTGTTTTCCAGTCCCACCTCCTTCCATGTGATACTGATGGTGTCCTGACACACCATATAACCTGGTCTCTAAACAACCTGAGGTAGGACCCAGGGGAGCGAGATGAAGGGAATTTATAGCTAATTCTCCAGTGTTATTTATCACTTACCCTGGGAAAGTACTGAGTTAATAAAAAGGAAAAAAAAAAAAAAGAAGAGCTATTTAAAGAGCAAGAGCTGAAACTTCAGAAATATAAACTAACATTTCTAAATAAAAAGGGGTGTAGAGCATGAGACTATTTTAAAAGCAGATGCCATATCTTAGGAAAACTGAATTTTAAATGACATTTTAGAATGGACCATACAGTCTTGCTTTTTAGGACACAGGATTATTCCCAAGACCAGTTTCTGATTTCATGTCATCAGATGGCACTGTGTTTTTGTTTTATTTGTGTACTAAAGGCAGGATAATAATAGTATGGACTTTTGGCTGAAGTGAAACTATGAGATTCTAAGAGGAAATATATTATTAAAATGAGAAGGATAAATGATCATGTATCATGAAGGCTAGTCCTTCCTGCCATTATTTCAGCCAATTTGCCATGAGATTTAGTTTCACCTCTTCAAGAACTGCAGGTGATATTGCATGAAATGGATGAAGACAAGAAAACGAGTGAGAACAATAATAAAGGCAATGTCTAAGGCTGACTACATCTGATAACTTGAAATGGAAAACTAGAAAATATAACAGTGGCATTCCCAGATATTTTCTGGCATCAGACATTTCTGATGCTCTTCCTCAATTAACAATCAGCCAGTTCTTCCAATCCGACAGGTAGATACATAGGTAGATAATAAATTACAATTCTAAAGAGAGAGAATTGTAAACAAAATACACCATACTTTGAGTCCACTGTTTGCATTGGCAAACAAGACGGGCCTTTTCTATGACCTGTGCTTAAGAGTCTGGCATATATTGGGTTCTTGGAAAAGTCATGACTTATGTTTTTTGCTTTTTTTTCCCCTATGCAAAAATGTGTCACGACTTTTCCTATGACCCAGTAATACATCCTAAGTCTATGTATCTTTTCGTTAATATTGTTATCATTATTTTCACTAGTGAAGGCTGAAAATGTAAACAGTCTAGACAGTCCTAACTTCATTTAATACAGGAAATTAATAGACTAATCTAGTTAAAACCCACACATAGTGCCCTACTGTGCTTGGTATTTCTCTGATTCAATTCCATGCCACATTTTAACACATATCTGACCCCTAACGTAGGAGAATAAAAAATAGTAGCAGAATTTCACATGAATTGACTCCACTGACTGGGATGGATCTTACATAAACAACTCCTCAGTTATTATTATTATTTTTAGGATGGCTTTTGTAGATATTATCCTCTCTAATGAATTTTTCTTAATCGAGATGTACTAAAGGACTTCTGCAGTGACTTGGCAAAACTGTATTTCATTTCTCAACTTTTTATGCTTTTCTAAAGGTCATGGGCAGGTCTATGTAATTCTCTTTGCAGCACCACATGGAATTGGCTGCTTAGGAAATGCTTTATGAGGATGGTGAAGAGCTCTGTTTTTCATTAAGTGGCTTTGAACTTTGGGACTGCAAGTCCCGACTCAGAATTTACCCTTCACTTTGCCACGTAATTCAATTCAAACAGCAAAGTGATTATCCTTTCTCCTCAATACATCTGTGTGGGCGTGTGTTTCCCTTAGTGCTTTCTTGGGTATCTTTTATCAAATGAGTACATCTTAGTATAAGAATCTCAGTCTTCTCTAAACTTCCTTATTCTGACCCTTCCCTTACCCTTATGCTTCAGCACTATGTGGTGATGCTAGGGGAGAGAGAGAGAGAGAGAAAAAAAAAAAAGTTGAGTCAAAAATGGGTTAGGAACAAATTCTCTACCAAGCTGTAGAAAAGAACAGAATTGGCTGAAATCCAAAAGTCAAATATATACAGACTTTCTTATGGGAAAGGAATGTCAAAATCTGATTAAAAAAAAAAGCTGAAGTGAATTTATAATCCTGCACTATCAAAATTAACCATCCAACTGAATCATTTTGATATTTCCATGCATACAGTTTGATTGATTAGCTTTTCCACAGTTATTTACTATCAGATAAACAAAACAATCTGTTTCACATAAATACTTTTGACCAAAATGGAATAGTGAAGCACAAAAGCATTAAAAACCTCCCAAGGTTTTTTCTAAACAGAAAAAGCATATTAATCACTCTATTTGCTTTTCTGCATAATATAATACAAGCTGAAACAAAAGAAATACAAAGCCTTCTCTTCCTCAGTCTTCATTTTAATGTGTCGAAATCCAGTTAGAATTTCAAGATTTCCAATTGGATTAAAGAGTGGCTCAGTAGGATGGTAAAGTGCAAGAAAAAAAAAATTCTCTTTACAAAAATGCTTTCTGCACTCAGTTAAAAGTCTCTTTCATTCCTAAGCTTGCATTAGAATGATGAGGGCAATGAATGTTACGGAAAAGAAGTTCAGGTCTATTTATTTTACTCAAGACTCAGGTCTCCTATTCAGCGTATTCTGCTTTGTGGTAAAAAAAGTATGTATGTTTTTCTCTCTCTCTTATTTCTTAATAGGATAAAGAAGAATAAAAAAATGTTAATATCAAGGGCCTTGTTAGCATCATTTTAGCATATAATTGCTTATCCCTCATTAGTCTGTTGTCAATAATCGTCACATAAAAATATCAACATGCACAATCATGAGGATCTCATTTCATTGTGTCATTATCAACACATTCATAAAAACATAAATGGTGAGAGCTAGTTTGAAAGAGCCTTAGAGGTTGTCCAACTGCTTTATTTCAGAAGTGGTAAAAATGATGGGAACCAGCAGTTAGCGTAATGGCTATGTCGCTGGACTCCCATGTAGTCGACCGCAGTTTGCGTCCCAGACCCAGTGACTTAAAACTCACGCCGGGCGCGTGTGCGTGTGTGCCCAAGATCCCGAGAGGAGAATGGAGGAGAAGGGACTGTGGCGTGACCATCCCCTCTGGGGGATGATTTCTCGCTTTCTGTCTCTATGACTCTCTGTCTGTCTGGCGAGCGCATGCGCCCTATAGCGAAAACCTCTCCAAAAAAAAAAAAGAAGTGGTAAAAATGAAATTTAGGGAGGTTAGTGATTTCTCCCAAGTTCTAGTAAATGTGATGCTGTGGATACAGGGGAAAAAAATGAAGAAGAAGAAAAACTCACTAAAAACCCTATCATGTACTAAATATTGTATTCAGCTTTGGACACCTGCTAGCCCATTTAAACGCTCTCAACAATTTAATATCATAGGCATCATCACCATTTCAGTCTTACATAAAAATGACTTAATGCAGTTTAAAGCCATATATTTACACAATGACATGGCTTTTACAACCGATGCATGTTTCTAAAATTATACTAGAAAATGAAATTCATTAATACAATTTAGGTTATAATGCATAATATGTATGTTTTTCAACTCTTAAAATCTGATTTCATTAGTACCAATAACAATAGCCTATCTATGATTCTACCATGGAAGAAACAGTGGGGTAAGTCTTACAAGGCACTCAAAGGGCTGGCATCACTTTAAGAAGGATACCCTTAAAATGTCTCGAACGATTTTTATGAAGTAATAGATATAAATAACTGAATTAAAGATTATATGGCAAAATTCTCAAATCATTGGTCAAATGATGTCCTATTTTCAGACAGGTAACACCATAACAAAGAGAAGAGATATCTAATTTGTATCTGAGACGTTTAAAATAATTATAATGAGAAAGTATTATTGAAGTGGTCCTTCAGCCATTATCATTCTTTTTGACCCTAAAACTGATCCCTCACCCTGCTGGGATAGAGGAGGGTGTGGGAGATAAATGTTTTGTGTCCCTTACCTTTTCTTGTCCCCTTTACCAGGGCTCTACTGACATCAATTCATGAATCTCAACTTTTAGAGTGGGTCATCAGTACTCCAGTTTTGTAAATAACTATCTTCTGAATCTCAAATGTATTTCTAGCTAAAACAGAGATTTAGATATCATTAACTATAGAAATACATCTGTGAATTCATCCTGTTGCAGGTGACTTTCATTCGTTATTATAGAAATTTAAATGTTTAAAGACAAAACAAACAGATATTTGCCCAGCAAGTTTCACAACCTGTTTATACATTTTCCTAATTTACTAGAATATCAAGCATAAATAACCATTAAATAAACTAACATCTACAGTCTATTTGACTCCTTTTAAATGCAGATATGGCTTCATCTAAAAAGTACACTCCCTATACCTAAGCAAAAGTGGTTGGTATATAACTGTGATTAAATTTGCATTGTGTTGTCAGGTTAAATCTGTGTACAATCCTGTGCCTAACAGGAAAATAAGATCAAACTGACTGACTTAATAAACCAATTTCTTTTAAAAAAAATACGATGAACATAACTGCCTTTACCTCACTAATACATTGCTTGTATCTTGTAAAAAAATCATGTGACTAATACACAGGTATCTTCTCTCTAAACTTGGAACTAAAACAGCCCTAGAAGGAAAACAAGAATGGGTATTTTCCAAGGCCCCCACAGTCAGCCCATACATAGTCTTTAGTATAAACACTATGGGATATACCATTGAGAAATGATTTGAAATACAATGATTTTTGTGGGTTTTTTGCAGTAAAAAAATAAAATGTGTTTTGAGGCTTTTTCTTGTGATTATCTGGCTCTGTGTGAATACAGGCTCTTTGGGAATCTGACCTTATAGGCATGACTGGAATGAGTCTATGGGGAAAAGTCAAGAAAGAGATAAGTGAATTAAGTTTAGAAAACACTACAAATTGGTATATAAGCCAAGTGCTTGAAAATGAGTGGGGAAAAAGGCACAGTTCCACAGAGAGGGTGATATTAGAGTTATATCTCGAACAAGTTGAATTTTACACATCAGATAAGATAGAGCAGTGTGGTTCCCTATCGTGTGCTAGCATGGTTTACAAACTAGGTCTCCACCAGGGATTAGGGACAAATGATGAGTATATACGATGTTCCACTCCTCTGATCTGAAGGACGGCTTTGACAACCTTAGGACCAAAGATCTTATCTTTAGTGTAGAACCTAAAAAAACATAAGAGCACTCTGGTATAGCAACTATCATATTACACTGTAATTATCTATTTCTATTGTAAATAGCTGCCTCCTCCACGTGAAGACACCAACCAGTGTCTGGCACATTTTTTTTTTTTTTTGGAGAGGTTTTCGCTATAGGGCCCGTGCGCTTGCCAGACAAACAGAGAGAGACATAGAGACAGAAAGAGAGAAATTATCCCCCAGGGGGGATGGTCACGCCGCAATCCCTTCTCCTCCATTCTCCTCTTGGGATCTTGGGCACGTGCGCACACATGCCCAGCGTGTTTTAAGCCACCGGGTCTGGGACCCGAACCACGGTCAACTACGTAGGAGTCCAGCGACATAGCCATTACGCTAACTGCTGGTTCCCTGTCTGGCACATTTTATACACTCAAATGACTAGACAAATCAATGAATGAATGAAGATTAAACCAAGACAACAAAGACTTCATAGGACCTTCTGTTGTCCACAGTTCATAATGATGCACACTCAAAAAAGATCAGGATGTTACATTTTATAGATGGTTAGTTCTGAAAGGCCTATCCTAGTCCAGAGGGCTCCTAGGAGTTGCAGAAAAATCGCATTTAACCATACTTCTATTTCCTGAAAAATAGCTTTGCATTCCTCAGAGAGGTTACCAAAACTGACCCTTTCCACCGAAGTCCTTCAACCACAGGTCTAGGCTCCAGTTCTGGAGATGTTATCACAGACATGGGTTGTCGGGTTCACATTGGTTCACCACAAATACAGGCATGCATTGCTGTGCCTGAGAGTGTATTCTATTTTTAACAACAACAAGAAAATGTTTAGTGAAGTCCATGGGAAGATCAAGGACTTTGGTGCCACAGATGTGAGACTGAATACTGGCACTGCAACTTTCTGTTTGACCCCTCGTAAGTTAATTTCTCAAGCCTCAGGTTCCTTACCTAGACTTTGGCATTTGTAGGAGAGAGTGAGCATTAAACAAGATGTACCTGAAACAGGCCACCAAATAGGTATTCAATAAACAGTGGCCTTAAAGATGCCTAAGAGGGGCCAGCAGGTGCTGTAGTTAGTGGTTAAGGCGCTGGACTCCAACAAGGTGGACCATGGTTTGAGTCCCTGACCTGGTGGATTGAAAATCGCACTGGGTGCATGGTTGCATGTGCCCAAAATCCCAGGAGAGGAATGAAGGAGAAAGGATTGGGGTGTGAACATCCCTTCGGGGCGGGGGGGTTTTGATTTCTCAGTTTTCCTCTTACTGTCTCTGTCTTTATCTGGTGAGCACATGTGCCTAAGGCAAAACAAACAAACAACTGTAATTATCTATTTCTATTGTAAATAGCTGCCTCCTCCACGTGAAGACACCAACCAGTGTCTGGCACCTTTTTTTTTTTTTTGGAGAGGTTTTCGCTATAGGGCCCGTGCGCTTGCCAGACAAACAGAGAGAGACATAGAGACAGAAAGAGAGAAATTATCCCCCAGGGGGGATGGTCACGCCGCAATCCCTTCTCCTCCATTCTCCTCTTGGGATCTTGGGCACGTGCGCACACATGCCCAGCGTGTTTTAAGCCACCGGGTCTGGGACCCGAACCACGGTCAACTACGTAGGAGTCCAGCGACATAGCCATTACGCTAACTGCTGGTTCCCTGTCTGGCACATTTTATACACTCAAATGACTAGACAAATCAATGAATGAATGAAGATTAAACCAAGACAACAAAGACTTCATAGGACCTTCTGTTGTCCACAGTTCATAATGATGCACACTCAAAAAAGATCAGGATGTTACATTTTATAGATGGTTAGTTCTGAAAGGCCTATCCTAGTCCAGAGGGCTCCTAGGAGTTGCAGAAAAATCGCATTTAACCATACTTCTATTTCCTGAAAAATAGCTTTGCATCCCTCAGAGAGGTTACCAAAACTGACCCTTTCCACCGAAGTCCTTCAACCACAGGTCTAGGCTCCAGTTCTGGAGATGTTATCACAGACATGGGTTGTCGGGTTCACATTGGTTCACCACAAATACAGGCATGCATTGCTGTGCCTGAGAGTGTATTCTATTTTTAACAACAACAAGAAAATGTTTAGTGAAGTCCATGGGAAGATCAAGGACTTTGGTGCCACAGATGTGAGACTGAATACTGGCACTGCAACTTTCTGTTTGACCCCTCGTAAGTTAATTTCTCAAGCCTCAGGTTCCTTACCTAGACTTTGGCATTTGTAGGAGAGAGTGAGCATTAAACAAGATGTACCTGAAACAGGCCACCAAATAGGTATTCAATAAACAGTGGCCTTAAAGATGCCTAAGAGGGGCCAGCAGGTGCTGTAGTTAGTGGTTAAGGCGCTGGACTCCAACAAGGTGGACCATGGTTTGAGTCCCTGACCTGGTGGATTGAAAATCGCACTGGGTGCATGGTTGCATGTGCCCAAAATCCCAGGAGAGGAATGAAGGAGAAAGGATTGGGGTGTGAACATCCCTTCGGGGCGGGGGGGTTTTGATTTCTCAGTTTTCCTCTTACTGTCTCTGTCTTTATCTGGTGAGCACATGTGCCTAAGGCAAAACAAACAAACAAGCAAAAAAAAAAAAAAACTAAGAAAATATAAACATTTATGTAATGCATAGAAGCTAACAATTTTTTTTGTAAGATGGTTGGAAATAAGGCTAATGTCATTTGCATTTCAATATAAACATGGTAATTATGTTAGCTTCTAAATTAATGCCTTGGACATATTTTATAGTTGCTGTGTATCTTCAAAACAATTTTTTTTTTATTCTGTTCCTTTGGCTTTAAGGAAAGGAGAAGATGTAAATTTACTGTCTTAGAATAGGATTTTCACATTTATGCCTCAGTATTTTTGTTAGAAATTATTTTTCCAGGAAAAGATGCATCATAGTAAACAGTGATATTATTTTGTAAATATCGTACTGCTGTTCCGGGCAGCTGATTCATATAGATTTGTTTTATTTGTTTATTTATTTTTTTACCTTATGACCCTAAATTCTGTAAGCTTGAAGAAAGTACCAAATTCAAAAAGAGCTCATCAAGAAAGTCAGGTAAAAAAGCAAGGAAAGTAACAGACAACTTACCTCTGTGTAGCATATCCCTAGCAAAGCAACAATAGTGAGTAGATCTAAAAAGTGGTACTCAGTGGTGTAATTAAGTTTGGATTAATCCCTTACTTTTATCTCTCTTTCTCTGGATACATGTTTTGTAACCTCCTAAACCTTCCTCCTCCCTTGGTTTCCAATCAATTTTTAAATTTTCTGTTATTTATATTCCTTTATTCCTATTTATGTCTGTAGGGAACTGTGAGATTATTTTTGATATTTATGGAGAAAGCTTGAAGAAAGTACCAAATTCAAAAAGAGCTCATCAAGAAAGTCAGGTAAAAAAGCAAGGAAAGTAACAGACAACTTACCTCTGTGTAGCATATCCCTAGCAAAGCAACAATAGTGAGTAGATCTAAAAAGTGGTACTCAGTGGTGTAATTAAGTTTGGATTAATCCCTTACTTTTATCTCTCTTTCTCTGGATACATGTTTTGTAACCTCCTAAACCTTCCTCCTCCCTTGGTTTCCAATCAATTTTTAAATTTTCTGTTATTTATATTCCTTTATTCCTATTTATGTCTGTAGGGAAATGTGAGATTATTTTTGATATTTATGGAGAAATATACCATCCTAATGATTCTAGGAAGTCTCCTTATTTTAGTTATTCTTACGTTTACCAAAGTACTACGTAAATATTTAATTCTTTGATTCTTTTTTCCCCCACCTAACTGTTCTATTTATCATTCAATAAGTCCAAATCATCTAAATTAGATCTGTCTTACTGAAATTTCAAAAAGAGGCATACAGAGGTAGAGCAATTAAAACATCACCCACAGGACCAGCAGTTAGTGTAATGGCTATGTCACTGGACTTCCACATAGTTGACCACGGTTTGCGTCCCGGACCCGGTGGCTTAAAACTCACGCCGGGCGCATGTGCGTGCGTGCCCAAGATCCCGAGAGGAGAATGGAGGAGAAAGGATTGCGGCGTGGCCATCCCCCCTAGGGGGAGATTTCTCACTTTCTGTCTCTCTGTCTCTCTCTCTCTCTCTGTCTGGTGAGCTCACGTGTCCTATAGCAAAAAAACCTCTCCAAAAAAAAAAAAAAATCACCCAGTTAATGTGTCAAAACCAGTGTTTGAACTCAGAAAACAGTGGAGGTCCAGATAGTTGTGATTTGTCTTCACTTTTCTCTCTTTCTCTCTTTCTTTTTTTTCTCTCCCTCCTTCACTCTATTCAATAAAGCTAAAATTCAGCTAATGGTTAATATTAGTGAGGCATCATCTGGTAACTAGCAAAGGTCTCCAGAAGACAGAGACCTTTGAGGATTCACAATAGAATTATGGCTGTCTTTCTGTAAACAAGTTAACATATGTCAAAACAGTATTGAGATCTATTTTTACTAACTTATAAAACAACTAAACAAGCATGTGTAATATGTGTGTGCATCTGTGTGTGTGTGTGTGTGTGTGTGAGTGAAATCCTATTTTTTTGGACAGCCCATGCTGTGAAGGTTAAGGCAGCTGGATCTCACATGGCTGACTGCACAGTTTGAATCCCAGACCCAGTGGCTTGCAGTGGTCGAGAAACATGCCAAGCACATGTATGTGCATGCTCAAAATCCTGAAAGAAAGGAAATATGGAAGACAAGATATTACAGTGTGGCAATGCCCCACCAGGGATGCTTTTTCTTCTTCTTTCTGTATGTCTCTCTCCAGTGAGTCCATACACCCTCTGACAAAAAAAAAAAAAAAAAA
>NW_006159508.1:949892-950782 GCF_000334495.1 Tupaia belangeri chinensis
GCGTCCCGGACCCGGTGGCTTAAAACTCACGCCGGGCGCATGTGCGTGCGTGCCCAAGATCCCGAGAGGAGAATGGAGGAGAAAGGATTGCGGCGTGGCCATCCCCCCTAGGGGGAGATTTCTCACTTTCTGTCTCTCTGTCTCTCTCTCTCTCTCTGTCTGGTGAGCTCACGTGTCCTATAGCAAAAAAACCTCTCCAAAAAAAAAAAAAAATCACCCAGTTAATGGAGCAAAACCAGTGTTTGAACTCAGAAAACAGTGGAGGTCCAGATAGTTGTGATTTGTCTTCACTTTTCTCTCTTTCTCTCTTTCTTTTTTTTCTCTCCCTCCTTCACTCTATTCAATAAAGCTAAAATTCAGCTAATGGTTAATATTAGTGAGGCATCATCTGGTAACTAGCAAAGGTCTCCAGAAGACAGAGACCTTTGAGGATTCACAATAGAATTATGGCTGTCTTTCTGTAAACAAGTTAACATATGTCAAAACAGTATTGAGATCTATTTTTACTAACTTATAAAACAACTAAACAAGCATGTGTAATATGTGTGTGCATCTGTGTGTGTGTGTGTGTGTGTGTGAGTGAAATCCTATTTTTTTGGACAGCCCATGCTGTGAAGGTTAAGGCAGCTGGATCTCACATGGCTGACTGCACAGTTTGAATCCCAGACCCAGTGGCTTGCAGTGGTCGAGAAACATGCCAAGCACATGTATGTGCATGCTCAAAATCCTGAAAGAAAGGAAATATGGAAGACAAGATATTACAGTGTGGCAATGCCCCACCAGGGATGCTTTTTCTTCTTCTTTCTGTATGTCTCTCTCCAGTGAGTCCATACACCCTCTGACAAAAAAAAAAAAAAAAAAAAAAAAAAAAAAAAAAAAAAAAAAGAAGG
>NW_006159508.1:950877-990180 GCF_000334495.1 Tupaia belangeri chinensis
TATGTCCCCACCCAGGAAACCAAAACCCCCCAAAAAAAAAAAAAAAAAAAAAAAAAAAAAAAAAACCAGAAAGAAGGAAGGAAGGAAGGGAGAAAGGAAAGAAGAAAGAAAAAAGAAAGGAAGGGAGAAATGTGTCCCTTTTTTAAATCAAATGGATAATATGGAATGAACACTAGATATTCTGAGAACACTCAGCCTGCTAACTGAAGACATGCTAAGATAAAAAGCAGCACAGATCAAACCCTTGGGCCACAAACCATGGCCTTTGATTTCATCTCGTTTTGTGAACTTCCTCAGATGTTATCAGACCCTATGGAAAGCATTCCATACATGTGTGCAAATTATCGTGGAGGATAAGACTGTTTTTTTCAAGCAGAAATAGTGGACCTCCCTGGAAAGCAAACTGTGGGCCTCAGATGATGGACTGCTCTTGCACTCCAAAGTCAAAAAAATAAGATACCCCCAACGCAGATCACACATGGAATCTGTGTGACTCTCAAGAACCAAGATGATTTACATTACGAAACAAATACCCACTTGTGTGATTCTACCATCTTCTTTCATGTTTCTTTATTAATACCTCTTAATAATAAGAAGTGAAATAAGTTATTTACGCTAAGATGCCATGATCAGCAACAACTGCTAATCCTGCAGACTACACATGCTTCACATCACGTCAGAGTATTCTCTTTAACGATGGCCAGTGATTAGATGAAGGTAACACGCAGTCTCTCATAACATTTCATCCAGATAGTGGGAGAAGAAAAGGATTCCAGCAGGCAGCAGTGCTGTGACTCTCTCTCTCTCACTCTCGTTCCCGCTCTCGCTGTTGGCAATCCAGTTACAGAGAAGTTGAGGGTTTGTCAAGGTCAACAGAACCAAAATTCATTCCACCATTTTTGAATTTGTTTTAGAGACATATATTTTACATTTTCCCTATACCAGATTGTGAAAAGAAGCTACGGAAGTATAAGGGAAATATGTATGTACATGTATAAAATACTATGGTATATATCGCTAAGTACATCATGTAGGTTATGAAATGTAATGAGATCTATGATTCTATTTTACATATAACCAGTGAATGTTCAGCATGTGCCTAAGCACACTTTGAAAAGTTTTCAGTTTTAGCAATGAACTAGGATAAGACAGTGTGAGCTGGGTATTGCAGGATATTTTCAATTTCTAAGAAGTATCTAAGTATCTATATGATATATGAATGGCTAGAGACAGTGACAGGTAGATGTTGCTTTGTAATTAGAGAAGACATGCCCATACATCATTATGCAGAAAACAAAATGCAAGACACAATGTATCCTGTTATATACCTATTGTGAATACTCATAAATTCAGTTGACAATGTTAGGTCAGTAAAGTGGAAAGTTTTATCACTGCATGACTTTTCAGGAATTTTGATGTGCAGTGTGAATGTACACTGGAAAGAAATGGTGATCATGTGACAGGAAAATTTCAATGTTCATACGCAAAACATTTTAAAAATGCCCTATCTTATTTCTATGGGTCGATTTGTCAAGCTGGTCAAGAAGGGAGTTGGGGAACTGAGCATGTCAAGCACAGCTTAACACCCCTTCCTGTTCCCAGGTTTAGGGTTAGGATTTTTGATAAGGGATCCTCTACCCAGAAGGGGGTCTCCTCAGTGTTCGTGGTTTTCAAAATGTAATTCCTGAATCTGTCATGAGCAAATCCATTTCTTGCTAAATTACTAACTAGGTATAAATATAGGAAAAGTGCAAATTCATAAAGCAACTCAATGTTAGAAGTCCTAGGATAGAAAAAAGTCTGCAAGCATTATTTCAGAGACCATGAGAAGGCACAGCCCCTCACCTTGCCCAAAACCCAAGGGAGAACTATGCTTACAGTTCTGATTCCTGCACAAATAGAAATTCCCACGAGAAACTGAACCTTTGGAAATGAAACCAGCCATTTTATAACTTATTATGAATTGGTTTATGGGATCCTTACAGGAGAAAGCATTTGATAGAGCTGATGCCCCAAAGTAGAAAGGGGAGGAGAGAGATCAAAGAGGGTAGGGGCTTTGGTTCCCAACAACAAAGTAAGGTGCCCTGCTTTCTCATTTGTCCTAATACTAGCTTTGTTTTGTGTACTCCCTGGTTCTCTGTGCCTTTTTTTTTTTTTTTTTAAAGATAGAAAAGTAAGAAAAACAATTTATTGACTTCCTGAAACAGGTTCATCTTTCTTCAGGAAGGGGTTCATAGAGCACTAGTGAGCATTTTCAAATACAGCACCCAAATTTGGATGGATAGCTAGATAAAAAGGAACAAGTGGTGGTGGGTAACAGCTGCCTTCTTACCTGGTCCTGACTACCTTCATAATAGGAAGGCTCACTCAGACTACTCTGGAGTCTAAATCAAGTAAATGAGATTGAAGCTCTGGGCATCTTTATAGTTTCTCTCCTTTTTATGCTTTTGTTAATTTTGCAAGGTCCTTGCTTGGCCTACCTTCTATGCAGTACCAATATTTTTTTTTTGTTACAAGCAAAAATGTTGCAGCATTTTCAAAATACAAAACAAATCAGACTATGGTGGTACAAGTTATTAAAATATTCCAATAAATACTAACATGCAATTGAAATATCATTCATCTGGACCAGGATTCTGGTGCTGGTTCTGCCACAAATTAATGTTACTCCTTTGGCAATGTTTCTTGTGCAACTCTGAACTTTTCTTTCATTCATGTATAAAATAGTTAATATTACCTGCTTTTTAAGGTTATTTCTGAGATTATGTTAATATCATGATTGCATTCTTTCAAACAGTATGGTTCTTTTTAAATCATTATTGTTAATATTGGTTTTATGTCTGACTTCTGTTTCTGACATCCACAGGGTACTGGTGATAATGAGTCAAATTTTATTGCATGGAGCAGCAGGGAAGAGCATAATTCTTATCCTTAATGTAGATTTACCTTTAAAAATTGTGCTCACCATCCACCTGGAACACTGCTTACAATATTAGCAAAACTTATTTAAAACCCTAGAAAAAGATAAAAACTGGTTTTGCAGTATCATTTGAGGGCAGAGATCTAAGCAATGGTTATTTATTTAGAGAAGGTGCATTTTGTTTGCTTTACTTCATTTATTATCAATTAAAGGTCTGTGAGTTAGCAAAATTTTGTTGCTGATTATCACCAGAGGGTGTATGCATTCACCAGAGAGAAACAGAGAGATAGAAAGACAGAGGGAAAGTATGAAAGTAATCCCCCCCTGGGGGGGGCATATTCATAATGTAATCCTTTCTCTTCCATTTCCCCCACCCTTCAGAATTTTGGGCATGCATGCACACATACATACCTGGCATGGTTTTCAAGCCATTGGGAGAGACTCGAACTGTGTAGTCAATCATGTGGCATCCAGCCACCTTAACCACCAGACCATGAGCTGACTCAATAAAGTTAATTTTGCAAGGTCCTTGCCTGGCTTATCTTCTTCACAGTAAGGATATTTTCTTTGTTACAAGGAGCAAAAATGGAGTGTTTCCAAAATACAAAACTAATCAGACTATGGTGGCATCATATTCTTAAAATATTCTAATAAATACTAACATGCAAGTAAAATATCATGCATCTGGACCTGGATTCTGGTCCTGGTTAATGATTTTGCGTGGTAGAGATACAAGTCATTTTTTATTTTTAGTAGAAATAACCCCAAAAGTTGAAGGTTTTGTTTTGTTTTTCAAGTTTATTTATTTATTTATTTTACAAGTTTTGCCATCGGATGCATGCCCTCGCTGGACAGAGACAGTGAGAGGGTCATTCCCAAGGGGTATGGCCATGCCTCAGTTCCTTCTCCTCCATTCTTCTCCTGGGATCTTTGGCATGTATACACAAGCACCCAGAGTGATTTTCACGCCACTGGACTTGAACTACACTTGAACTTCACGTCCGCGACTTGAACTACAGTCAGCCACGTGGGAGTCCGGAGACATAACCACTATGCCATCTGCTGGCTCCTTAAATTTATTTCCTTTTAAAATTTCTTTCATGAGAGTGAGGAAGAGAAAGACAGAGACCAGAAAGCGTGTACCCCAAACAGGGTCTTCACAGTGTGATCCATGTCCAGTCTCAGCCACCCCAGATTATAAGCCTGTGTGTGTATCTGGTATGCTCAGAGGTCCTAGGACATAAACTCAGGACCCTGCCCTAAGGGGTCTAGTTGCATTACCACAGTGCCACCATCTGGCCCCCCCAAGAGGATGCGGTTTATTGCCCGTTTAGATAAGAACCACGTTTGTATTTAGCACATCAATCTTATTCTAACATTTATTAAATTACCTATATAAACACTCAGCTCCTCCAATGTTCTTCAAACTGGCTTGACATCTTAGTGGATTCCTAACTACTATGTGAGTTGAATAAACTCTCTGACATATGTTCATTTTATGTATGCAAGCTATATTTTCATTTTTAAGAAATTATACCCTTGGAACCAGCAGATGGCATAACGGTTACATCGCTGGGCTCCCACATGGCAGACAACAATTTGCATCCTGGACCTGGCTTCTTCAAAGTCACACCGGGTGCATATGCATGCATGCCCAAGATGCTGAGAGAAAAATGGAGGAGAAAAGATTGCATTGTGATCATCTCCCCCCAGTGGGTGATTTCTCACTTTCTGTCTCTTTGTCTCTGTCTCTCTCTGGCAAGTACGCATACCCTATAGTAAAAATCTCTCTCTCTTAAAAGAAAGAAAGAAAAAGAAAGAAAGGAAGAAAGGAAGAAAGAAAGAAAGAAAGAAAGAAAAAGAGAGAGAGGGGGAGGGAGGGAGGGAGGAAGAATGAAAGAAAGAAATTATACTTTAATTGTGATACAGAAATTTTGTTGTAGAAATAATGCTAGTGGAATTTGATTAATGGTACCATACAGATATTCTGATATTGAAAAAAAAAGAGCAATATAATGTGAATAGGATATGAGATGAATGAATTGATAGTTGGGAACAAAGATTCTGGAAATTTTAAATAAAAAATGTTAAAACTTTCTTTATTTTCTGTATTTCTTCTGGAAGTCAACAAGGTGTATGGTTTACAGTAACAAGTAAATTGGGGAACATATTTAACATATGGACCCTTCTAATAACTGGAAAACACTCTATTATAGCGTACTGGATGATACTTAGGTTCCCAGAATAAACTTTAAGGCATGTTACCAGCCACTTTTACTCTCTTTCTCTGATAATGGAGACCTGTGAGTTTTAGTGGTTACTAAAAATACCGGTCACTGGAAATATGAACAAAATTGAACTGCACTTGACCATTAGGGTCCTTGACACTTTGCTAAATGTACTAACCTCTTGGTTAAAACAAAATATTTATTTTGTTTACTGTTATTATTTTAAAATTAGCTAAAGGGCATATGCACTTACCAGAGAGAGACAGAGTGAAAGTGAGAAAACAAGCCACCAGGTCCGGGAATCAAACCATGGACAGCCACGTGGGAGTCCAGTACTCGAACCACCACACCACCTGCTGGCCCCTATACTAACCATTGTAAGATTGATAACTGGGTGCAAGATGTCTGCACTGAGTTCCTCACAGCATATAATAAGAGAAAGTAACCATGACTGTAGTCATATCCAAGAATCGATGGATCGACTTGGACTTTCAGGACCTTATTTTAATTACGAATACCCTAAGGATATTAGTGGAAGTCAATTTTCTCCTTTTCTGGAAGATGTTCCATACAAAAGAATGGAAGGCAAATGATACATGATTCAAAGTAAAATCTGGGAATTATCCACTTAAAGAAAGAAAGGAGGTAGAATAACATATTACAGAGCCTCTAAGGAGTTCTGCCATGAATAAACCTTTTAGACTCTGTTTAATTATGTATTTCCTCAATCTGTCTGGCCATATAACTCTCTTCTACCTCACCTTGTATATCGTCTACGAACATTACCAAGAACTTAAAACTTAAGTTTTAAGTATCATTTTGGGAAATTCTGGATTAATTATCTTTGAGGTTATTTGAAATTATACCATCCTACTATCACCTGGCTAATACCACAACTTATCTAAAATATATATAGTTTTTACTATCTGCACGGCACTTTTCTATTTACTTAACAAATATCAACCCATTCAGAGCAAGTGACAATGTTGGTACCAGTGATTGTCAGCTTGGTGGACTAGGGTCCATAGACTTAACCACCTGCATGTACAAAATTTGTTCAGGTAATTATCCAGTAGTGGTTATGTATTTTTTTTTAAAGCACAGATTATTACAAATGAAACACAAACATACTGTAAGTTTTACAGTTGTGTTTATCACTGATTGAGTTTTAAAATTTTAATGCAAGTTGAAGAAAAAAATGAATGGAAAACTATAATTTGAAATTTGCTTCAGGGAATATGATGTCTAATTTTCATATCATTCTACTTGTCATTTGCAATCAAAGAAAAATTCTAAACATCTGATAATGATTGAAAGAATCTCAGATACTTTTTTATTTTTATAATGGAAATGTTAGTGATGATAGCACACAAAATTGATTCAGTAATCAATTAAGGGTCAGTGACATACCAGTATGAGTCAGGTGCAGGGACAGAGGCCCCAGGAAATTCAGTCTTGTGAGAAACACAGGGTAAAAACAACGGCAATATAGTGAACCAGAGACAGAGTAGCCAAAAGAGGGGAGGGAGAATCAAAGGAAGCTCCCAAGGGAAATAACTGAGGAAGGCCTTCGAAGTCACTCTATGAGGAAGAAGGGGTTAGCAAAGTACGTGGCATGAAAAACATATTTCACTAAAACTACTCTGATTTAAAATATCAAGATGTTAAAGGCAAAGGATCTAAACCACTTTTTTATGAGACAATTAAAAAAAATAGATTTTGCAGACTCTACAAGTTGCATGTCTAAGATTTTCTGTAATAATTTTTGGGTGTCAGGAACTGCATCTTTGCCATATTGTGAGGGAAGATATATTGGAGAGATTCAGTCCAAACTTGCAAAGAATTTCCATCTGACCCTCCCTCTGTCCCACAGATATAACAGGAAAGGGATAAGATACTAGATTACCCCAGGTGTGCTCTACAAACATGCAATAGTGGTTTTGGCTCTGAGAAAGTTCATCTTGGAGTAAAACACCAGATCCACTGTTTATTTTCATGTAAACTATTAGAGAGAAAAACCTCTCAGAGAAATGCATTTAAAAAAGCATCTGTTGAGAATAACCAGTCTTATGAAGCAATATTTAAATGCTATGAGAAAAAAATGCAAAATTTCAGATTTATTATTGGTCTACATCTTGGTCAATCTTACTCAATGTACACAAACTTAAAATTTTGAGGTTGGGTCTTCCAGGAACCGCTTATTCAGAATTGGCCTTAAGTTATCCCAGTAGGACCTAAATTCACAGATTGATCCCAAGAAACCTGGACCTTGATACTCAAACCTGAACCTTCAGCATGGTAATACACTTGTGAGCTCACGGGGTACACATTCTCCCAGTCCAATCTGTGTTCCTCTGACATCCACATTATGAACAAATTGGCACAGGTCTGGGTGAGCAAACTCTTGGGAACTCTGGGAATCATCTTCAGTACTTTTATTTGTTTTCAGAAAAAAAAAAAAGATGAGAAGTTATGAGCCATGCGTTTTGAAATGTTATAAATGGTTCAATTTGAGCTGTCTAAGCTTGGAACGCCAAGAGGCTATGATCCCCATTTTTTCAATCCTGTTTGCTTCTTCAGGGTCAAAACACTGTCTTCAGTATGTGGTGGTAGCTCATGCCTCATGGTGACTGGTTGAATGTACATATTTTAACATTCTACCCACTTTGGGCATAATCAGTGCAGAGCAAGAAAACCTTTGGTTTGGGTCCAGATGTTCCTCCCACACACTCTAAGGGGAATCATTACAACTCTACCTCATCAGGAACAACATGTATATTTAAAAACAAACGTGCTTGTAAAATATTAAAAGTGCTTCATCATTATATTTTCTCTTATTTACAAAGGAAATTAGAGTGTGATAGGGAAGAAAACATGTTTTATAGCTTGACTATGTAATGAAGATCTCAGAAGACTCCTGAAACAACAAAGACCAAGGAGAATGTCAGAGAAAGAAAGAAAAACCAAAAGAACACACTGGTAAGAACATAAAATATGTCATCTTTCAACTCTGAGATGGACAGAGCCATTGACTTATTGCAGGTCTTCTCAGTCAATGAATAAAAGAAAGAGAGCATTTTGTGTCCAAATCGATCTGAGTCAATATGCTTTACAATCACCGAAAGTCCGCATTTTGAAAATCTCTAATTTTCCTGTAGTCCCTAACTGTACTGTTCAGAACTAGAAAGCTGTTTTAAGACTGAATTGATTGATTACTCAGAACGCCTGGCTGCATATCTCTACCTTTGGGGTTGTTTTAGTCTTCCTTATAGCAAACAGTAAGCAACTAACCAATGGAGCGAGTGATAAAAATGCCTGAACCTTCCCTTTATCAAGTTTCTCTTTCTTTTGCTAGAGTTGTAGTGAGCAGTTTTTTAATATATCACGAGAAAATGCACTTTACTCCCTGCTATCCAAACTGGAATGGCATCACTAGGAACTTGTTAGAAATATGAATTCTAGAGCTCTCCTTGGACTCACTGAATCAGACACTCTGGGCATGAGCCCAACCCTCACTGTAGTGACCAGCAACGATGCTCACAGACTATTCCTCCTAGGCTGCAGCCTGCCTTCAGAGTTATTTTGACCCTTTCTGGGAAGAGAGCAAGCTTGAGTCAATGTTTCATTCTATTCTGCAAGAGCTCTTTCTCTAATGGAATTTACAAGTCTGGCCTTTCAAGTGAAGTCCCAAAAATGGAATGCAAGACACAGGAAGGCAGAAAGGGAAAAAAGTCCCAGTGCCAAACAGAGAAGAATGACCTGTGTGGCTAAATTGTTTTGTCTGCATCCTGTCTAAAGGCACCAAAATTTACACAGAATAAACCAAGGTTAAGGGGGAGGGGAACCTCATAGTGCAATGATCTTGCAAGTTTGGAATAATTTTAAATGGAGCAATAATCTAAGCATATTTTCAGCCAGCATCCGTCTGTGTTCCACTAAGTTTCAGTCTGACTTATACTTCCCTGAGAAATCAGACCACATACAAGAGGTTAGGGATGGGAAAAACAAAACAAAACAAAAAACCCACTTATTTCATTTTCTAACTCCCACATCTCCTTTTGTATATGCATTAAAGTACAGCATGTGACAGGAACACTTCCACAGCACCAAGGTATAGACAGCATTTTAGATAGAAGGTTGGGTTGTCTTCTGTGCCTGAGTGCAAACTCTGGCTCCAATAATTACTGGCTATTTGAAATATGTCAGCTTAGCCTCTGTGTGATTCATTCGCTATTGATTCATCCAATAGTTTTTTTTTGATTTTCAATTGAGACATCATTGTACTTATTTATGGGCTGCAGTGTGATGTCTCAGTACATGTATAAAATGTGTAATGATCAAATTAGAGTAATCAGCATAGCCATCACCTCAGACCTTTACCATTTCTTTGTGATGAGAACATTTCATATCCTTTTGAGTACCTATTATATGCCAGAATTGTCATAAATATTATATACACAGTGAACAAGAAAGACTGATAGTATGAAACAAAAATTTCAGAGGAAGATGAACTATCATCAAATTACAACAAATACATATGAATGTATAGCAATTTAAATATGCATACATACGCAGTCTTACGAAGAAAATAAAGCAGAGTGGTAGGGACAGAAAATGGGTCATAGCGCAGGTGCCATTTTAAACACAATGAGTAGGAAAGGCCTCTTTGATATTTAGGTAGAGATCTGAATAAAATGAGCAATGTGAGGCTGTCTGGGGAAATACCTTATGAGAGAGAATAGTAAGTGCAAAGGTCCCCAGGCAGAAATGAGTCTGGAGTGGCTAAATTACCAGGAAGGTCAGTTTGGTCAAGTGGAATAGGAAGACGGTAGAAAAGGTAATTTGAAGATTTAACCACGAGGAAGATCATGGGGCTGGGGGTGGGGGAGTGGGTTGTAGGCTGTGATATGGTATGGATTTGGATTCTTTATTTACTTATCTATTATTTATTTATTTATTTTTGAAGTGTGATAGGAACCCACTAGAACTATTTAAGCTGAATAGTGGTAAGATCTGACTTTGATTTTAAACCTCATTCCAGCTGCAGTGTAAAGGATTCACTGCGGCGGTGACAGGAGGGAGATGGTTTACAGGCAAGAAAAGAACCAGGGAGACTAGAGAAAGATTATGGTGCCTGTGCAAGCTGTGGAAGTGATGGAGGGGTAGATAGAACATTTTTTGAAGGCAAATAAAACCAATATACTGATAAGAGGATACTGAGATGACTGCTAAGTTTTTGACCTGAACAACTGGGTAAATGGCAATGATACTTGCTGAAATCAGGAACCTACAGTGAGGAATGAGTTTGGGTGACCACAAAGGGCTACAAATAAAGAGCTACTTTGGACAAGTCAAATTCCAGACACCTATTTTCTAATATTGAGAAATTTCATCAAGTATTTAGGACATTAAATGGAGAAAATGAATGTGAGGCACTTGCCACAGCTAGTAAGGCACATAAAAAACATTAGTAAGTTAGTAGTAAGAATAGATCTTAGTCATTCAGAGGAAACTAGATATTTTCTCGGGCTTGAATGTGATCCTTTAAGAATGACATGGCCAGGACCAGCAGTTGGTGTAATGGCTATGTTGCTGGACTCCCATGTAGTGGACCATGGTTAGAGTCCCAGACCTGATGGCTTAAACTCATGCTGGGCACATGTGCGTGCGTGCCCAAGATCCCAAGAGGAGAAAGAAGGTGAAGGGATTGCGGCTTGGCCAACCTCCTGGGGGTTGATTTCTAGCTTTCTGTCTCTCTGTCTCTCTCTGTCTTTCAGGCAAGCGTGCACACCTTATAATAAGAACCTCTCCAAAAAAAGAAAAAAAGAAAAAAAAAAGAATAACATGGCCAAGTGTTGAGTTTATGATAGACAGTATAGGCAATGACACTGTGACACTTGTTAGAGTTAAAAACAAAAAACCACACCTCATTTCTAAACTATATACTTTATGGAAAAAGCAGAATCTTTAAAATTCTCATATTCCATTCTTCCTCACACCACAGACAGGGCCTTTGCATGTACTATCAAACAAGTTAGCATGGCACCATAAAGAAAATCCAGGCTTCATAGCCAGACAGGTTCAATGCCTAGCCTCATCCCTTCTACATACGTGACATACAAGACACTTGGTTAACCTCTCTGACCCTCAGTTTCTCACTCTATGAAATAAGCATAATATCTACTTACCAAGGCTGTTAGGAAGATTCAGTCAGAAAGTGGACAATTTACTATTAATGATAATAAGATTTTCTTTAAACTGTGTATAACATTCATTGCTTAGTGAGACTCTTTACTAATAATTCCTTTTTTAAATTTTTTTATTATTATTTTTCATTTCATTTTCTTCCATACATTCAATCACATTATTATTTGTCTTACAAAATGGATATTTAAACAGGTGAACATTTCTCCCTAGTACTGTTGATAAAAATGCGAAATATCTTCGACAAATAATAGCACACCTCTTTGTGCCATAATAATTCTTAAGGGAAACTAAATGCTTCAAAAATATTGTACCTTGCTTTAATTTATGACTCTAAAAATAATCAAAGCTGTATTGGCCAAAAGAGAGATATTTAGTTACTTTTAGTTATCTCTTAGGCTATCCCACTTTATTTTTTTAAGGAGATAAAATTAAATAAACAAGTGCAGGTGTTTGCCTCTGATTTCTTTGTGGTGTCACATTGAGCACAGTAGCCTACTTTACCCGTCGAATGAAAAGAACTAATAGCAGGTATCTTCTGTAAGGAAGAGTAATGGGTGCTTTGCTATATCACCTTTATTCTTCCAGAGCACAACCTTTTGTTATTATTCCCATTTTGCAGATTTGAACATGGGTTTCAAATAATCAAATATACACATCAGTACAAATTGAAGTGATTGATTAATTTTGAGTTTAAACTAAGATTTCTTTAATTCAAAGTCCATATATTTTCACCCTCAAATCAACCATATCACTAATAATAAAGATTTAAAAATGAAATAAAAGACTACATACTTATTTTTGTCTAAGAAGGCATACTCAAATTTACGAGTAATCTGAATTAGACTTTTAGAAACATCATCTAAGGTGTGTTGTTTTTTTTAAAATTTTTTAAGCCATATTTGTTCCAGGGCTTACATATTTACTAAAGAAAGAAAGTCAGTAATTTGGGAGTCAGAGAGAAGGTGGAGACATATGCTTTCCCCTTAAGTTTTACCTGGGGCAGAGGTGTTTTCAAGGGCTGGAAGATAGTGCAGTGGCTAGGAGACAGTGGAGTGGACAGAAAAAGGCTGACCCACACACTAGGAGATCTGAGTTCAAACAGCATTTCCTGCCAGCTGGTATTGGTACAGGAAATCATTTAATCTCTCTGAAGGCATAACCACTTCCTCTAAAAATGAGGGGAGGCTTAGCTGACTACACAGGCACCTTTAGGTTCTCTATTTTGCTGGTCTTGAAAACTGTTAGGGAAGATTACTATGACTCCAAAAGAAAAATATTTACCTGATCTCACATCCTATCAATAGCCCATCTATTTTTTTTTCCAGACATTCTAAATCCCAAATTAGTACGTCTAATACAAAAGCAATTTTTTCTAGTTTCTAGAATTTCTAACTTCAAGAAAAAATGAATCTGTCCAAGAAACATATCACAAAGAATCACAGCATTTTATCAGCATATGGTCAGCCTCTGTCAGAGAATTAGGCTGAGTCTAAGTTAGGGGTGTTTTCAGACGTATGTAGATGGCTAATGTAGATCCTTGCACCCTGGTTTGCAGGGTTACCTAGTGCTGCAATGTGACCAGAAAGAGAGAGGAATGAATACAGCCATATGCTGTCCTGATTGACCCAGTGGTTTCACCAGACAGGCCCCGGAGAGCAATATCCACTCTGCAGGCGGGAAGTGGGTTGTTTCCTCCACAATCACTAATATATACACACACTCATGTCCTGCTTTTTATCTGTCAAGAATAGGCCTTACTTTGTTAGATATTGACCAAATGGAGGAGAAAATGACTCAGAATGAATGAGTTGAGGAGGGAGATAGGGTGAGAGAGAAAGAGATTGGTTTGGGAATCTCTGTACAGAATGCTATATAAGGAAAAATATACATAACTGCTGAGGTTAGTGGGAAGCAGAATAAAAAATTTTATGCTCTCCACTGAAGTCAGATAAAAATAAGAGTCCAGAGCCAGCAGATGCTGTGGTGACTAAGGTGCTGGATCCCACATGGCTGACTCTGCAATTAAAGTCCCAGACCCAGCAGCCTGAAAATCATAACGGATGTGTGTGTATGTCCAAAATCCCAAGAGGAGAATGAAGAAGAAGGGATTAATTATAGTGTGGGCCTCCCCTTCGGAGGGTAATTTATCTTTCCCCCTCTTTCCCAATAGTAGCTAATTATCCATGGATATGTCATCTCAGCTGTCTTCTCTGTGAAATGGGGCTAATGGGAGAGGCTCTAACTCACAGAGTTATGTATGATTAAAGGAGCTAATGAATGAAAAGTACACATCACAGTGCCTGGCATGTAAGAAGTTCAGTAAGTTGGGGGATATGTTAATCACAAAAAGGCTATGACCTATATAAGATGGAACTTCCTGTAAAAGTTGCAGCCTTAAAAGCACTTGGGTAATAAATCAAATTGATGGGGGCCATTAGGTGGCGTGGTGGATTCCCACATGGTCAACAGCTGTTTGAGTCCCAGACCTGGTAGCTTTCTTTCTCACTCTCCCTCTCTGTCTCTCCCTCACTCTGTCCCTCTCAGGTCAAAATAAAATAAAATAAATAAATAAAGTTAAAAAATTGGCAACAAAAAAAATTACCATCTTTATATTTGCATTTGCCTACCTGACTAGTCATTATTTAAAAAATGTCAAAATTTGGGTCCTACTTTGAAAATATAAGTTTCAAGTTTCTGAATATCTGATATATAGGCAACTTTATGACTAACCCCTAAAAAGTGAAATTAAATAAAGTTATAACCAAAGCAAAAGAAAATTATATACAATAATTCCAAGAAGCTTGAGATTAATTTATAAGTCAAAGAATCTTGAAGAAAAAAAAAGAAATACACTATTGTCCATTAATAAATAGCTATTTCTATTTCCCTGAGACTAATGTTAATATTTCTATTAAATGAAACTCCAACCTGATGAAAACTACTCACTAACACAGATCATTAAAAATCAGATTGGAAATCTGAACTTTGTTTTAGATCATATATTTTCTTAAATTCATAGCTTAGTCACTATTTTTACTAGTCTTCATTTTTTTCCTTATTAGATAGTTTGTGTTCATATATTACAAATGAAATATTTATATGTGTGTTTTTCAAGCCATTCATCAAGTCGACCAAAAATTCTTTTAAAGTGTGATATCAGTAATGCCACTTATCTATCTTCAATAACCATTTCTGTTTACAATAGCCCCCGGCAAGCACGACTTCAACAAACAAAATGAAAGGCATTTCTGGGTATCGCTGAACTATTTCTTTCTGTATAAATTTGGCATAAGATTCCCCTTATGTATTTTATTTTAAGCATGATATCTCTTACTATACAAAACTGAAAGTTAGGAGTTATAAAGGCACAAAAACTGACTGGCAATTCACAAATCTGTACATAAATGAATATAAGGTACCACTTTTTGAGCACCTATAATAAGCCAGACTGTCTGGTAGGCACTTCATATAACTTATTTCTATATTTTTTTAAGAGACATTTTGGTTATACAGCATGTGTGTTTGCCAGAGAGACAGAGAGAGAGAGAGAGACAGAGACAGAGACAGAGAGAGAGAAAGACAGAAAGCGAGAAATCACCCCCTCAGGAGGGATGGCCATGCCACAATCCCTTCTCCTCCATTCTCTCTCAGTATTTTAGGCACACACGCACACACGCTGGCATGAATTTATAACTCCAGGTCTGGGGCTCAATCTGTACTCAACTACATGGGAGTCCAGCAACATAACCATTACTCCATCTGCTGGTCCTATATATATATATATATATAAAATTTTCAGAGGGTACATGGGCTCACTGGAGAGAGAGAAGAGAGAGCATGAGAAAGCACTCCATGGGTGATGATTATGCTGCAATCTCTGTTACTCCATCTCTATTTCCTTTGAAGATTCTGAGCATGCACATACATGGCATGATTTTTCAACCTGCTGAGTTCAGAACTCAAATTACACAGATGGCCATGTGGGATCTAGATGCTTTAACTACCATACCACTGGCTGGTCTTTTAAATAATTTATAAACTTTAAAATAGTATGGTAAATTGGACATTATTCTTCTTGCCACTTTTTAATGATGTAATTGGGGCTTCAAGGAGTTACATGGCCTGTCAAAGGGCACAGGGCTCTTGTGTGACAACTCTGAGAATCGATGCAGGCCTAGTTGAACCTCATATCCACATCCTTATTCTATTGCCTCTAATGTGCAAGATTAAATATTATGATAAGTAATATTAAATTTAGTACAATAATTTAAACAATTTCAGGTAAAGCAATAATGTAAAATTATACAATTGGATTTTGGTCAGGGAATGAAACCTCTCATTATATTTCACATCACATTCTGTAGTCTCGTATGGCAATTATTTACACCGGGGGCATGGATTACCTACATAAAGTAGAAAATACATCTGAATTTTATGTGTGCACAGAGTAGACATCCAAAGTCTCATTGAGCGAATGAGTAGAAATTACAGTTTTGAAAATTGCTGTGGAGATAATAATATAAGACTTCTGACCCTCTCATCTCTCCCACTGCTCACCCACTTTCCCATCTACTTGGTTGAATAAGTAAAGTGACGAAAAATATGAAGATAGCTTTGCAAAGAGAAATCCTAAAAGAGTGGAGGACACATGAATCAGTCTTCGTCACATCCTTTTCTCTTCCCCAAGGACTTCCTGGACCACCTGCGACATCTTTCTTGAGATATCTTCAGGGTCCTGATCTCCAAATCTAGTGTCTGTTCTTAGTCATGTATAAATTTGAGTAGATTGGTGTACTGAGCAGGGCACTCAATGAAGAGCTGGAGAACCTACATTCCAGTCCAGTTTGCTCCTAGGGCAGACCAACCACTCCAAAACAATGCTGTACATATGTAAAAGCCTCCCCCTTACTCATTAAATTTAAGGAAGTCAGGGATTATAGAGGTAGCTTTGACACAGTGAACAGTTCTGAATATTATGTTCAGTGGGTAAGCATGCTTGTAGTTGAGGTTGTAGAGATCATTGGATGGAAGATATATGAACAATTTGATAGGACTCCCCTGTGATGTAGAATAACAAGTAGTACTCACTGGAGTAGGCAAAGGCTTCATAAAGAAGACCCCCAAAGCTCAAGAAATAGTCCCCAAAACAGACAAGTGGGATTACATTAGGCTAAAAGCTTCTCTAGAGAAAAAAAAAAAAACACAATAATTAGAGTGAGGAGAGATTGCACTCAGAGTGGGAGAATATATTTGCAAACTATGCCTGAAATAAGGGACTCATAACCAAACTATCCAGGGAACTCAAGTAGCTTTCTCAAAAAAAAAAAGAAAAAATTCCAATTAAAACACAGGCAAATGAGTTGAACAGACACCTCTCCAAGGAAGATATATGAACAGCAAATATCTCTTCTTAGAAGGAAGATGCAAATTAAAAACCTCAGTGAGATATCACCTAAATCCAGTCAGAATGGCTAAAATTAAATATATATACTTACATCGGGGGCATGGATAACCTACATAAAATAGAAAATACCTCTGAATGTTTTGTTTGTACAGAGTTGCTCCTGTAAATTAGTACAACCATTGAGGAGAAAAATATGGAGGTTCCTCAGACCTACAATGCTGTCCAACCCAGTAATTCCATTCTTAGGTATCTATCCAGAGGATAAGAAAATTCTGTTAGAAAAACACTTGCACACGTATGTTTATTGCAGCATTATTTACAATTGCTAGAACATGGAATCAACCTAAATGTCTAAGAAGAGATGAGCAGATTGAGAAAATGTCAAATATGTACTTCTAGGAATACTACTCAACCATAAAAAAATAAGACCCAGACATTTGATAGAAAATGAATCAATATGTAAAATTTAATGCTAAATGAAGAAAGCTAGACTATGAAAGACAGGCATTGTATGTTCCCGCTCAATATATACTGAATCTTTGTGCTTTATATGAGTAACTGAAAGACTGAAAGGTATAATTGTAGGGAGGGCAACTATAGATTCTAGAGACAGTGTGGGGACAGAAATAGGAGGTGGTTAATGGGGATGGGTAATACGGAGTGGAAGGGAGAGGATAAGGGAAAAAAATGACACATTTGACAGACACAAAAATGAAAAGTTATCTGCTGATGATAAGGTATATGGCAATGCCTTTGACTTGACTAATATGCACTGTATTCATGCTGGGAAGAAACCATGTTGTATACTGTAAACATGTAAAGTGATTAAATGTAAATAAATCAAAAATAAGAAAAACTAGTACTGATCTTAGATAATATATAGCAAATACAAATCAAGGGATAATCTGAGCAGATTCTGTCATACCATGTAAAATTGGACATACATCCCTTCATAAACATAGTCACAATTCAAGTCTCATCCAAAGGAAGCAGAAGTCAGCATAAAGAATATGGAAAGGTTTTTTAAATTAACACTGCTAAAGTCAATCTAACTAATAACTATACTCAGGAACTATGACAAGTTATTACTTTAGAAATAGATTAGTGGTTGGAACCAGCAGTTGGCGTACCTGCTATGGTGCTGGACTTCCATGTAAGTGACCGCGGTTCGAGTCCCAGACCCAGTGGCTTAAAACTCATGCCAGGCACGTGTGCATACACAAGATTCCAAGAGAAGAATGGAGTAGAAGGGATTGTGGCATGGCCATCCCCCCAGGGGGTGATTTCTCACTTTCTGTTTCAATCTGTCTTTCTGGAGAGAGCACATGCCTTACAGAAAAAGCCTCTCCAAAAAAAAATAATAAAAAAGAAGAAAGAAAGAAAGAAAGAAATAGATTACTGATTTGTATTTACCTAGTTTGCTTTATTTAAAAAAAAATTACCCACAGGAGTGTAGAGAGAAGAAATCTGTAGTTGCACTGGAGTTCGGAGCCAGTGCATCAAGCAAACAATTCAATCTAAGAACACATTCATTCAGGGAATTAAAGCTATAGAAGCTAAATTTAGCCAAGAAAATTAAGAACATTATCTCAAAATAATATTCTCCAAAGCTAAGAATAATCCATTATGTTTTCCGTGGAATGTTAGATTTCAATAAATGTCTCAAATGGGTCCCTTATTTATGCTTTTTCATGCTATTTGTTCTATTGGGAAGTTTTAGTTCTAATTATTATCCAAAAACTGGTTGAGTTCTCTATTATCTTTGTGAATTTGAAGAAGTCAATGAGTTATCTGAACTCATTACCCAAAATGGAAGTGGAATCTCATTTCCCAGAGATCATCAAGAATCTAATAAACACCTTCGATCTCTAAAACTCTGGCTGCCATTTTGGTTATAGGCAATGGTTTTCTTAAGTGACGTTTAAGGAGATTTCTATGTGTACTTAGAATTTAAGCCTCCATGTTTGGGCCTACTCAGCCAAAGATGATTTCTTACTTTGTTTCTCTGTCCCTCTCTGTCTCTCCAGTGACTGCATGTGCCCTGTAGCAAAAATCTCTCTCTCTCTCTCTCAAAAAAAAATAAAATAAAAAAGTGACTGAGTAGTGGGGATGGCCATCTGAGTAGGGGGGAAGGCCATGCCACAATGGAAGATGGCCATGCTGCAATCCGTTCTCCTTCATTCTCCTTTTAGGATTTTGGGCATGCACACAAATGTCCCCGGCATAATAAGTTTCAAGCCTCCAGGTCCTGGACCTGAACTGTGGTTGGCCACACGGGAGTCCAGTGTCTTAACCACTATGCCACCTGCTGGTGCCTATTCAGCCACTTTTGAAAAAAATATTACTTAATTAGTTAGTCAGAAAAAATATTTTTCATACAATTTGACTGCTTTCAGAGTAGAGTTTTGCTTTAAATTAACACCCGGATTCCAAGTTATGAAAAATAAGGTCTGTTGGACCCAGGTGGCTGGTCCTCATTCTCCAGTCACGTCTATATCAAGTAAGAACTTCCAACTCTTTGTGACTTATCTGGTCCATCTATGAGAAACCAGGGAGTGTGTTAAAAGCTGGCAGGGTGTAAAGCTCATTTACGGAAGGTCCACACCCCGGCCTTATTTTTAAGGCCTTATCTTTGACTTCCTGAAGGGGTAGAAATCTCACAGTCCTGTTTGTGTGTTTAACTTCTGAACTTCTCCTTGTTCACCTACAACTTTTTATCACCAACTCTGAAATTACTGAGCTTCTGTGGTGGGTTGGAGTTGGAGGGCAAGTAAATTGTTTATGGTACAGGATTAAAAAATAAATTCCTGTTATTAGAATTTTTTCAGGAAAACTTCTCTTGCCTGTTCTTATTGTCATATGGCTGTGTTTCTAGGTGTTTTCTAGGTGTTTTACGGGACTGAACTGACAGCTAAAGAAAACAATGAAAAGAGAGCAATCCTTGTAAACCCTTCACTGCCTTGGCTTCACCCCTTCCCAGTCAATCAACTTTAAAAATTCATTCTCATCTGTAACCCTTCTTAATTCTTTATGGACTTTTCAAGGATTGTGATTTTTTCATTAAGGAAAATTGCTCTAATGACCCAATAGGCCCTACTGAACAATTTCCTCCTTATACTCCTTCCACCAAAGCTGCATTCTAACACCACTAACATCGAGTTTAATTTCTAGTATAATGAGTAAGAAAGCATTTTCTGGTGCTGTGAACTGTTTGAAGAAACCCTAACTGTGGTAAACTTTGGACCCACAGTAAGTCTACACCTGAGAACCAAGAGACCACTACAGAAGTATAATCAGCAGGCTCACCCTCTGCCTTATTACTGCTTGCATCCTCTCTCAAAGTCCCCCTGCTTATCCCTTTGGAAGCTTTTGTTCCATTTTCATTTCCCCATCCATCCCTGATGGCACAAAGTGGCTGGCACAGCAACCATACTGCCACTCACACAGCCTTCAGTAGAAGTGAAAGCTTTTGAGGGCAGAGAAGCACCACTTCAGAGCTGAGCGAGGGAGTCCTCACTGCCCGGGACCCTCTTGCTGACTCAGAGAAGACAAAGGAAACTAGAATTTAGTTAAGTGTATAATTTCATTGACACACAGTAAGTGGTTGAGCAATTAAAAGCAATGTCAAATTGAACAGTCCACACAAGTCATTCCATTCTTGTGCAGGCTTCCATATAGTCCTATAAATCGGTTGTTAGGTCAAAGGATAAATGCATCTCTAATTCTGTTAAATATCTTCAGATCTTGCTCAGTAAGATTGCAGACTTTCATCCCCCCACCTAGAAATGTATGATTATGCTGTTTTCTCCCAACTTTACAAAGGAGTGTGATGTCAAACTGCTGAATTTTTGCTAGTCTTAAGAAGGAGAAATTGTTTCTCAGTGTTTCTTTGGATTTCCCTTATGATGAACAAGGTTATCATATTTTTAAGACCATTTATATTTTCCCTTAACTGTCTGCATTTGGCAGAGGGAATTTTGTAAACCCAAGCACTGTTTCTTTACTTTCAGGCACACCCTGTGGGCACCACCCACCTGCTATGTTCAAGGCTAACATGGCTGCACATGTTCCAGGATTGAATAAGGGTGATGTACACATGCAAAACAAACAAGCAAACAAACAAAAAAACAAGTAAAGAACCTAGGAAGTGCCTAACGTTTCACAGTCAGTCTTTAGTGACTACTTTTGCAAAGAGGAATAAAGCATGTGAAGTGACTCCTGAGCTCAGTAAGGGGTCGGGGAGGAGAAGGGAGTGAGGGAGATGGAAGAAGGGAAACGTCAAGAAAATGTTCTCTCATGTGATCATTAATGTGGTTTATGGATCTAATTTCTAAACACATCTCATTATATATAAATGGCATTGTGTTTATTTGGGAAAACAAATACAGTTGGAATTTTTATAATAATATCCCCATGAATACTGGAATATTAAGGATCCCAATGCATACCTTCCTTTTCAGGATGCCTCTAGAAATATCCCTGGAAAACCTCAAGATTAGGTAAGCATGGCATAGAGAAGTACTTCTTCAAGAGTGTTATACATATCAAGGTTTCTATTAACTATTAAGTATTTCTTGAATAAAAGTGTCTATACTCAAACACATATGGGAAATCTGTATTAAATGCAGGTATGCAAGCTCTAATCTTGTAAGAGATCTCAGTCTTTAATATGCAAGGAATCAATCAGTGTCTCCCACAATAATTTGGCTGTGGAATCCTCTTGCATTCAGAAATAATTAAGGGTCTTGCAGTAAAGCTGGAAAATGCTAATGTAAGGGGGAAAGCATCTACCTGAGTATTCCGATGAGTTTGAACTCTGTTATTTTTGGTTATAGGGCTGCTCAGCGCTCAGGTTACTCCTGTCTAAAGTAAGGTACTCTGTAGGGCACTTAGAGCCCTCACTTTAACCTCTTCAGTGGGATGTGCTGTGGGAGACATCCTGGTGGTCTTGCTTTTAGTTCAGCTAGTAGCGCCTTTGTCTCTCTCCAGGGCACTATCGTGGGGTGTGAAAGACAACACTTCTATAGTGCCATAAGAAAGAACTTCAGACAGGTTAGAGGGTCCTCCTCTTTAAAAATATAAAGACTTTGACACCGATCTGCCCTCTTACTGACTGTCACATTTATTGGTCTGGGTAGTAGTTTACCCTAGGGCCAGGTCACTAAGTCACTCAGGATCCAGCACATAACAAACATCTATCCACTGCTTCAGGTGGTCATTCAAATGTCAGTATGAACTCACCAGTAACCCCAAGAGGTCTGTTTCGTTGACATTTGCTTTTCCTGGTATTATATGCCATTTTATAACAATTGGGATTCTGACTTGTCAATGTCACTAAATTATTAACCACTCATGCATTTTACAGTCTCATAGGATTTGTTGGAAAAGCTTGATACTGTTTCCCCCTTCTTTCCTTCAGTCATAAATATGGAACCAACAATGTGCCAGGCACTCTGCTGAGGGAGAGATACAGTCATGAGGGCTTCACGTATGCTATTTTTCAGAATGCTCTGCAAGATGCTCCTGCAAGATGTGGCACAGAAACCTCATCCTTCTCCAGGAAGCCCACTGAGCTTCCCTGTACCTCAGTCTGGATTATATGTCCCATTAATTCCCCATCTCTAGTCCCAAACTGCTCATACAGATACAGTTCAAGTTGACCCTGTTGCTAATAATAGAAATAGCTGAGTTTGGGTAGTTTAGGAGAACAGAGCTTTATTTAGCTCATGGTTTTAGAGGCTGAGGTGAGGGTCTTCCCCCTTATCACATTATGGTGGAGGATAAGAGCAGGCACAGAACACAGCTTGTCTGTATCCTTCCCTCTCATAAAGCCAGCAAGGGTCAGTCATGGGGGCCCCACCCCGAGGCCTAATCACTTCCCAAAGGCCCCACTTATCAATAACCATAATCAGATTAGGTCTCCTTTCAATACCTTCCCCATACAACCCAACTCAAGGGGGGCTTTCAAACCTTATAGCAGATATCCAACATTGCACTACATTACTGCAGGTCTGCCTTTCTCCTTTCTGGTACCTCTACTCTCTCAGGGCAAAGATCGATCCCTTAATCTTCATTCCCTCAACATCTATTACAGTGAGAGGCCCATAAAGAGTACCCATATTTAAAAATCGATTTGTTGATTGAATCAAGATAGAAAGAAACAATTCCTGTTCTCAAAGACTACCTAGAATGGGCTTCAGCTTTTCCATGTAACCTTTGAAAAGAAAAAATTATAAAGCATGTATGATGCCTTAAATTAAAATGATACAAATACCTCTAAATATTGTTGAATTGGGGAGACACATGCAAATGTTTCTTTCAAAGATAATCTAGATAATGTTAAACTAATCTCATGGAGGTCTTGAAATCAGTCAAGGATCTGTATAGAGAAGGGCTCAAAGGTAAAGCAAAACTAACCGTGGCTAAGAGAGACAACCACAAGTTCCTCCGTAAGAATACACATGTTTTTATGTCAGGCTGTCAACTCTTCCTGCTCTCCACCTTTCACATGCCTGGTTAATGTGGAGAGAAACCAATGGGAGACAATAGCAGTCATATTTCTAGTTTAATTACAGGAACACAAACTTTACATCTCCTTAAGTATGTATTAAAAACAAAAACAAAACAAAAAATGACAATGTACATGGCATGTCTTCTCGGCTTCTTGTCACCAACTGTCTCATCCTATTGTAAACAGAAACACTCCACAGGTATTCAAAGTACAATTACAATAAACCACACTCAGTCTGCCAACTGCAGAACACAGCAATGAAAACTTTTATAAATGTAAGAATATTCAAGTAAGAGGTATATAAAAAGAGTTCCTGCTTCTCCTGAGGAAATAACCTGCAGAATATATTCTGCAGGTTATTTCCTCAGGAGAAGCAGGAACTCTTTTTATATACCTCTTACTTGAATATTCTTACATTTATAAAAGTTTTCATTGCTGTGTTCTGCAGTTGGCAGACTGAGTGTGGTTTATGGTCGACTACGTGGGAGTCCAGCGACATAGCCATTACGCTAACTGCTGGTTCCCCAGAATATTTTTTTATGAGAGTCACATAGCCTGGAAACAACGTTTTAAGTGATATTTAAGTACATATTAAAGAAAGGAATAGTGTCCGACAAGTGGCATGGTGGTTAAGGCACTGGACTCCCCACTTGGCTAACTGTACTTCGAGTCCTAGACCTGGTGGCTAGCTTTTTGCTCTCCCTCTCTCTGTCTCTGTCTCTCTATGGTCAAATTGAAGAATGATAATAAATAAAAATTAAATAATTCTTTATAAAAAAATATAAACAGCAATATTTCTCTCTCACTGTAGAAGTAACCTCTTCACATTACTGAGATGCTGACTAAGTCACCAGATGCTAATCAAATGGAGACTAACCTCCTGGTCTATGCAGCATTCCTTTGACACATAACCACTCTCTTCAAGAAGAGTCCAGTTGATGGCATCTCTCTTCCTCTCTCTCTCTCTGTCTCCTAACCGAAGGGAGACTTCAGCTGCTAGGAGACAGATATTTGTTTTTGCATTGCAGGATTCCTCTCTACTGCCAGATTTTTCATCCTGATGTGTTTGTATAAAAGGGAATAAAAGAAAATCCATCATAAAATTATTTTTGCTTAGCAAATGCCAAAGACCACATGCAACTGAAGCAAAAAAAAAAAAATAATAAGGAACACACACATATAATTGGGCTGGTGGTGACCTAGAATTCATCTCTCCTATGAATGAGAAAACTAGAGGAAGTCTGAGAGAAGCAAGCATTCATTTACTCACCTAGCCATCCCTTCACTAGTATTTAAGCAAACATCAGTAACTATCTGGGGGTTTTCAATCATTCCTCAAGTATATGTAATTTCTAAAGTTTATTCATCTCCTTCATATGTGTGTATGTGTGAGAGAGAGAGACCCTTAAGAGGGTCTCATGATGTGATGCCCCCCTGCTCCCAGTCTACAGTCAGCTGGACAAAATGCATGTAAGTTTAAAAATTAACATCTAGGTAGAGGGTTCAAATAATAATCAATAGCATTGCGGGTTCATTTAAATACATCCTAAACATATGGTTGCGGATAGCAGGAATAAGTTCTAGGGCTCAGTAGCACTGTAAGGTGATCACAAAATAACAACAATTTATTGTGTATCTCAAAATAATAGCTTAAAGAGAGGATTCTGAATGTTCTCAACACAAAGAAATGTTGAATGTTTGAGGTGACAGATATGCGGGTTACTCTGACTTAATCATAACACATTGTATACATGTATTGAAAATTCACATACTATCTCATAAATAGGCACACTTCATTATTTGTCAATAAAAATAGCAACAACAGATTTTAAAATATGCTTGCAGAAGCATCTGTAGCCCCTACAGAGCAAACGATAGAGATATCCTGACATCTTTTAAAGAATAGTACTATAGTTTCAGGTACTTGAGAACATAAACGGTAATGCATATATCAGAAATTTCTCAAATTTTATACACTTAATTAATTAATTTATTTTAGATATTGGTCATAGCACATAGCATGCACTCACTAGAGAGATAGAGACAGACAGAGGGGAAAAGTGAGAAAGAATCCCCCCAGGAGGAATGGCCACACTGCAATCCCTTCTCCTCCATTCTCCTCTTAGGATTTTGGGCATTTATGCACCTGACATGCTCATGCGCCTAACATGTTTTCTAAGGCACTGAGTCTGTGACTTGAGCTGGCCATGTAGGATTCAGTACCTGAACCACCATGCCACAAGCCGCCCTCCCCCACTTTCTTTTTTGCTCATTGAAGCATCAAGAGAAAAACGGGATTTGGAGTAAGAAAAGTCCAAGTTTGAGACCAATCTAGCCCTGTCTCATCTTATTTATTCCCTTTACTTTGCAGAGCTGAGCTAATGATCAACTAAGTTAATTTGTTCAATAACCATTTGGTTCATGCACTTGATCATTCATTAAATTTACATTCATTCATTCATTCATTCATTCAACAATGCCTATAATGGCCTAGGTGCTGCTAGAAATATAAGAATGAGAAAAAAAGTACCCTTTTTTCATCAGGTTCTTTGTTTATTAGACAGCCAGAGGCTGATTAAAAAATCACGCTAATAAATTTATAAAGAGAAACTGAAATATGTGATCTGAAGGGGAGGGTAGGGCATGTGTCTAAAGCTTGACAAAGGGACCACACAAAGACAGGGACATGTAGAGGGCTTTACTGAGCAAAAGACACTTTGTATTTGAGAGTTAGACTAGGGATTACTAGGTGAAGGGGTGGGGATGAATATGGGTGGAACAGCTTGTGCAAAAGCCTCACAACAGGAGAGAGATCTGTGTTTAAGAGAAACTGAAAAAAAGGTCAGTTGACTGTAAAGCCAGGAATAGGCAGAAGTTCAAGGTGGGGAAGAATTGTCTAGCACATATGTAGCTACTGAGCCCTTGAAATGTGGCTAGCTCAAAATGAAATGAGCTGTAAATGTAAAATATACAGTGCATTTTGAAAGCTGCATGAGAAGATAAAAACATCTGATAATTTTGCATATTGATTATATGTTGGAACGACCTTTTGTATAGAATGAGTTTAATAAAATGTATTATAATTCATTTCATCTGCTTCATTTTGCTTTTATAAGATGGCTCCTAGAAAATTTAAAGTTACATACATGGCCCACATTATATTTGGGGGGGATCATGTTTGTAGTCCACAGAGCCTTGTAAGTATAGACATGTGTTTTTATCCTGAGCATGATGGGAAGGAAGCACTGCAAGGCTTTACACAGAGAGATGATGGGATCATTCCAGGATCTGGATGGAGAACAGATCAAAAGATGGTTTAGAGGAGACAGAGGAAAAGAATCTTTGTACCCCCTTGGACCAGGCAAAAAGCCTCATAATAGTTGGTGTAGAGTTAAGAGTCAGAGGGAGAGAAGATATTGGAGAGATATTTAGGAAGCAAACATCAACACACCCTAGTAGTGAGTTAGTTACAGTACTGAGAACCTCTGAGCAAACAGAGCATTCTTGGAAAGCACAAAACACAATACAATGAAAAATATAATGTAACAGTGTAAGTCCTATATAGGAGGGATGAGTCCAGTGCAGTAGGAATACATAGTAAAAGGCAAGGATGCGCTTTATATATTATAAAATGTTATTGCTATTCCTTTTTTTAAGTCTTAATTTATTTTTTTGTTCTTGATAGAGCACAGGCATAGGAGAAAGAGAGGGAGAAAGTGAGGGAGAGAGAGATATAGAATAAGAGAGAGTGAACCCTTAATCAGGGCCCATCATGCCATGATCTGAATTCCCTCTCACAGCTCTCCATCATGTCAGAATCTTGGGCATGCATGCATGAACATGGCAGACCCTGGGATCTGAGCCCACCAGTGGCCAGATGGCTTCCAGCACTGCAGTTCAGCTTGCTACCAACCAAGCCACAAGGTTGGATTGCTATTACTTTTGATGTAAGGAGGATTTCATTAAAAAACAGATTCCACTATCACATCAAGAAATTATATTCTGGTTGGAGTATTAAATACCTTTTAACCAGAATAGAACTTAGATTGACAGATACAAAATCAGTATCGACTAGGTGTAAGATTCTGTGGAAGGCCTGCTCTTGTGGAGGAAAAGAGAGAAGACTAACATCTGTTTAGTGCCAGGAGCTTTTATATATTTAACCTACAAGGATACCCATTTTAGAGATAAGTAAAATGAGGCTCCAAGAGCAGGTGGAAACGTGATTAAAGGTCTGTGAAGTCAGAGACTATTCTGATTTTCATCCTCACTATATCCCTAGAACCTAACATACTGCTGAGTGTATGCCGGGTGCTCAGTGAATAGATGGCAGAATGAATGAATGAATGAATGAATGAAGATTTCAGAGCTTGGAATGATAGAGCCAAGTTCCAACCCTACTCTTTCTTGACTCAAGAACTTTTTTTTTTAAACATGGTTTCAGTTGAAGTTTTTTATTTATTTTATTTTATTTATTTATTTATTTTTGAGAGATTTTTGCTACAGAGCACGTGTGCTTGCTGGAGAGACAGAAAGACCAAAAGAGAGAAATCACCCCCAGAGGGATGCCAACATCTCCTCCATTCTCCTCTCGAGGTCTTGGGCACACATGTCAACGTCCCCAGTTTTTTTTTTTTTTTTTGAGAGGTTTTTGCTATAGGGCGCGTGCACTCGCCAGACAGACAGACAGAGACAGAGAGACAGAAAGGGAGAAATCACCCCCCAGGGGGGATGGCCACGCCGCAATCCCTTCTCCTCCATTCTCCTCTCGGGATCTTGGGCACGCACGCACATGCGTCTGGCGTGAGTTTAAGCCACCGGGTCCAGGACGCGAACCGTGGTCGACTACGTGGGAGTCCAGCGACATAGCCATTATGCTAACTGCTAGTCCCCACACCCCCAGTTTTAAGTCACTGGGCCCGGGACTCAAATCAGGTCTGGGACTCGAACCTTTTTTGACTACATGGGAGTCCAGCAATGTAACCATTATGCCATCTGCTGGTCCTGGAACTTCTTTCATTTTTAAGAAAATAAAATTAGGCATAGCTTATATATTTATATATGATTTTGTTAATAAGTATTTATGTATAAGTTTTTATGTGTGGCAGGTTATCCTGCACCTTGATGAACGATAATGGCTGACAATTCCTGACAACTTACTATACGTCCCACATGGTTCTAAGCACTCTACCTGTATTATTTATTCCTCAGTATCAGCATCTCTTTGGGTAGGTATTATCATTTTTCTCATTTTATAGATTGATAAGCTGAGGCACATGGAGATTCAGACACTTGCTCAAAGTCATAGAGCTCTAAAGGCACTAAATCCACGGGGTCTAACTTTGGACTACCTCTGCATCACACTGTTAACCACTGTGGGACTAGGCCCACTACTCTTTGAGACTCTGGTTCTCATTATACTCTCCTGAATATTACTGCAAAGTCTGTCTTTTTGCCATCGGTCCGGCACCCTCTCCTGGAGGCCACACAATGGTTTATCAGGCACCTGCATAAGTCTAGGAAATTATTCAAGGTTAAAGAGTGGGTCAGGCATTTGGAGAGTAAGAACAAAATGAGTATAAAATGCCTGCGGATCTTGTGTGGATGTCATTCACTGAAAAGAGCAGATTTATCCAGGGTTTTTACAAGTCCACTGGCAGGAAGCCGTCACTTGTCTATGATGACATCAGAAAGAGCAGAGAAAATAGGCGAAGCAAGGGGCTTGGTAAGCTAAAGATTTCCCAACAGCAGAAATCATCCCAGTAGGGTGTTAACAATGAATTCAAGAGCCCCTTGTTCACTAATGGAGCTTGATAGTTAAGGTCCTCTTTAGGCACACTAGGCATTAAGTGCTCGCTAGCATTTCAGATAATAAACTGGGTGGTTATGACCAGCCATCCAGGAATGTTATACATGCCTGTTACTTTAAGTGACAAATTAAAAGTGTCTGACTCTGCAATGTCTGAAAGGGCTTAGTACTCTGATCTGCAATATCTGTTGGACAAGCATGCGTTTATGACATATGAACACTTCTTTCAATATTTTTAAATTGTCGTGAACATTTGTAGTGTCCCTAAAGGAACTTTAAAAAAATAGTCTTAATATTACTATAAAAACTTTTTTAAAAATTAGTACCTGGGAGTTGATAAAAAGACACTACATCTGGTGCCTCATCAAAATGGTCTGAAGTGGAGATTCGATCTTATTATAAGGTGGTCTAATCTATAAGATGCTTCAGACTGAGAGCACCGCATGCCTCTCTGCTTAATGCTGTCATTTGCAGTTACTTGGAATGATGGAAGCTGAACAAATGCCCTACGTGTTAAGTGGTCCTACACAATGGTAGGGAGGAATGCCCCTGCCCATCTGGCAATCATGAAAGCAATCCTGCCCTCGCTCTATAGAACTTATCACATCTTATCATAATTATCTGTTTAATTGTTTATCTCCTCTATTAGACTAATAATTCTAAGAGGGCAGATTCTCCATCACTCAGCTTTATTACTGCATCTCTAGGGTCCAATACAGTACCTAGCACATAGTAGGTACTCAAGATGTAGTTGAAAGAATGAACAATACTATTTTTGAATGTCATATTAAAAATCAATCAGCAAGTTAAGTTTTAGAAGACATTATGAAAAGTATGTTCTAAAATAGTATTCTTTACATTTTCTTATGGTCCTTAAAAATATTCTCATTCAGACAAACATGCTTAGGCCAAAATATGAAGGTTGTTAGTAATAAGGATTAGGGAAAAGGATAGACAAGTTAGTCAGGAAAAGATAAGCACAAGTATTTATTTGAGAATTAAAGACATAAAGCCTTTCAATAATACTTGGCTAGATGTATTTGAAGAGAAAACAATTAGAATTGCTCTAATGGGAGGTTTTTTTTCATTTCTTTTATTTTTAAATTTTCCTTCTGTTTCCTTCTAATCACTAGGACAGTCATAACAGGTCCCCATAAATATCTAAAGTCATCTCCTCTTACTGAAGGGCTAGAGGCTTAGTAACTGCTCTTCTGTATCAAACTTGTATACCTGATCTAGAGAGATGAGGTAGGTTTTCCTGTTGAAGGTTGGTATGAGATGAATATATTAATCATTCTTCCTTATGTAAACAAAGCCCAGAGACACAAAGTCCTCCTTTCAGTCAATGAGATAAAAGCTGTACATTCTACACACTTCCTTTTTTGAACTTAAAGTTGATACTTATTGCCCAAAGGATAAGAAACAGCTGTAATAAAAATTGTTCCCTTTCCCTGTCCACCTTCCAGACCACTGCAGTGAGGAAAATGATAATGAAAGCAAATAACATTTACCTGAATGCTTATTTGGTGCCATCACTAAGCTAAGAGCTTTAAACACAAGTAAGCAAACAACCAGCATCTGATCTCTTTTGTGGGCCACTTGTGAAAATTAGGGAAGATCCCTAAGAAATAAACATTTGGCACATGATAAATGATTAAAAAACAAAAGCCATGATTAAATCATCAACCGCCCTAAAGCAATGATACAAAAATGCACATCTTATTGTCACGTCAGTTCTTCAGTAGTTATTTATTTATACCAGGGACCGTACACTTCTTAAAGGAGGCACAAAAGCAAGTTCATCAGAGCAAGTCATTTCCTTTCGATTTGTACCTCTGTGGCAGGTAATAATATATTGACTTGGCTTAGATCATTTATAACCAGCTGTTACCAGGACTGTGCCCAGTGCAGCAAATATGGCTTTGTGCTTGGGCCTTGAATTGTAACGTTCATTGCTTAAGGTTGATTGATTCTGGATAGTCACATTATTTGCCTGTTCAGTAGGGCAGGAAATTTTCCACAGGAGATCTACTATTATTACTATTATTTTTCTGTAGCATTTACATGTGTGCCTGGGAGTATAAGGAGAAAAAAAAAATGCAAGCACAATACAAGTGGTTTGAAAAATGACTAATTAAAATTATCTTTTTTTTTTTACCTTGTTACCATTACACCCATAACACTAAAGACAATTTTCATAAGAAAAGCTTTTATTTCTCCTTCAGAAGTAAGGCAAAAATGGGAACCAGCAGTTAGCGTAATGGCTATGTCACTGGACTCCCACGTAGTCGACCGCGGTTCACGTTCCGGACCCAGTGGCTTAAAACTCACGCCAGGCGCGTGTGCATATGTGCCCAAGATCCTGAGAGGAGAATGGAGGAGAAGGGATTGCGGCGTGACCATCCCCTCTGGGGGATGATTTCTCGCTTTCTGTCCCTATGTCTCTCTCTGTCTGGTGAGCGCACGCACCCTATAGTGAAAAAACTCTCCAAAAAATAAAAGAAGTAAGGCAAAAATGTGCAACTGCCTGCTAGTTAATTTTTTTCTTAGCCTAGCCTACTTTTAAGGTTATACCAGTTGATGTGATTATTTTTCCTAACAATCAATAGATGAATTAAGTAATAGGAACATAGAAAAATAAAACAATTTAGAAAAGAAATAGTTCTTAAGTCATCAGGTTTCAACCATTATCAAATTTCAAACTCACTAAAATGTTTCAATCATTATGAATTTTATTTTTTAGGGTTCAATATTTTATTGAATAATTTAAAAGTATTCATAGAGTGGGACCAGCAAGTGGCGTAATGGTTACATGCTGGACTCCCATGTAGTGAACAGCAGTTTGAAACCCAGACCCAGAGGCTTAAAACTCATGCTGGGAACATGTGCAAACATGCCAAGAAGCTGAGAGAACAATGTAGGAGAAGGGATCGAGGTGTGGCCATCCCCTTAGGGGATGATTTCTTGCTTTCTGTCTCTTTGTTTCTCCTGGGAGTGCACACACCCTATGGCAAAAATCTCTCTCTCTCTCTCTCAAAATAAATTTTTTAAAAATGTTAATAGAGTAAACTGGAGAAAACTAGAAAGAAAAAAAAGTGTTAATAGAGTAAACTTGAGAAAACAGTGAGTAGAATTCTCACCCACCCCCCCCAAAATGAAATTCAAAGCTTCCCCTCTAAAAGCTTGCAATGTAATACAATTGATTAACTTTCTTTTGTTCTCTCAAACAATTATTTTGCTCTGCTTACATGTCCACCAAGTATTCTGAATTTATTTTTCCATCCTCAGGTAGACATAGATTCCTGTTGTTGGCAGAGGACAAATGAACCAACTGTTCTTACTACTACTACCCCCATTCATTTGAATATTCAATGGGAAAAGATAATAAAGAAAAACAACACAAAAAACCTTAGCAACAGCTTCAGTTTTTCTTTCCTTGTATTGTAGAGAATCCTACCCTCCAAACAAGGACCCTGCTTGTGAGCCCATTTCTTGAATTATCTTTATGGGGAAATCAGAAGAAAACAAAATGATGAAGAAATGAAGGTAAAGAAGGGCATGCAATGGCATTTTCTCCCTTTTTAACTTTGTTTTTAATTGGGAGAAGAAAAAGAAGCGTTCGGGTGTAGGCAGGTAACAGATGGAAGAAGAAAAGAGGAATTTTAAGCTTTACTGTGGGGGGCACATGTCTCTTTAATCAAAAAACTAAGAAAAGGACTGAGCTATTTTATGGTATTACTGTATTGCATGGCCCGTATTCTTCTAATCAGGACGCCACTCTGAGGCAGGTTCATACTGACCATGTTCTTCATGAGTTATTAATGATACTTTGCCATTTTTAGAGTATATTTAAATGCTTTACCTTAGTTGAACCTCAGAAGACCATAGGGTAGGCAGGAAAGGTATTACACATACATTTTACATATGACTAAACCTAAAAGCTAAAAGTGGGACAAGAATTTAGACTTTCTATAACCAAGCTAGTTGTCCTTCTATCAGCTATCTACTGATATATTTTTATAACTAATTGAACATGGATTTTCATCAGGGCAATGCCTTTTAAACTCAAACATCTAAGCAATGTGTGGAAAATAAAGTTGATGATGTATGTGTTTGCAATTATCCAAATATTTGGCATTCAGAGAACAATCACGAACTGCCCATTTCACTTTTCACCTAAATATTTGCAGCCAAATATTTTTCCCATTCTCAGATTTACTCATACTATTCAAAAATCCCTACAGGAGTGAAATTTTGCATTCCCCTTGGAAGATCTCTCCAGAAATACTCTTTCTTATGCAAGCATAAGTCAGGTCTTTGTTTAGCTGATGATCTGCATGTCTACATTTACTCGCATAAACATGTCATTTATTTGCATTGAACTTTAGAGTTCAAAACATGTTTTATCTAATATTTTAAACAAAAATTTGGAGCCAGAGAATCTGGGTTTCATTTTTCCTTGATACATTAGAAGCTCCCTGACAACTGGATATGTTTTCTTTATCCATATGTTCCCTGTTTGTAAAGGATGATAATGAGTACTACACACTCCTTTTTTTTTTTGGAGAGGCTTTTGCTATAGGGTATGTGCACTCGCCAGAGAGACAAGAGAGAGACAGAGAGACAGAAAGCGAGAAATCTCAATCCAGCGGGGGGATGGCAACACTGCAATCCCTTATCCATTCTCCTTTCAGGATCTTGGGCACACATACACATGCGCCCAGCATGAGTTTAAGCCACCGGGTCTGGGACTCGAACCATGGTCGACTACGTGGGAGTCCGGAGACATAGCTATTACACCAACTGCTGGTCCTGAGTATCTACACACTCTTAAACTGACTGAGACACACGAATACTTGGAATAACTATATTTTACACCCAATAATGCTATGCTACAGCTTTATTATGAATATAATTGCTAAAGCTTCCTAGTAAGGCTGGCATATGGCAGACACAAAATAAATGTTCATGGGGCACAGGTTAAATGAATCCTGGTTTTGCAAATAAGTAATTTTAAAAGAAGTTACTTCATCAGAAAAAGAAAAATATAAAACCAATAATGAAAGCTGTCTCATGAGGCTGTCATGAGGATCAAATGGAATGATATATGTCAGAAATGCTTCATAGAGCTGGCCCCACAGCACAGTGATTACGCGCTCTGCAGTACGAGCCAGATCCTATAGGGCTGACCAAGGTTTAGATTCTGGACCTTGGGACTTGAAACACATGACAGGTGTGAGTGTGTGCATGCCCAGCATCCTGATGGGAGGCAGAAATGGGAGAAAGATTGTGATGTGGCCAGGCCCTACTGGAGGTGTTTTATCTCTCCTTTTCTCTTTCTATTTCTGTCTAGTGCAGAAACCTCCCCCTTGGCCTTAAAAAAATAATAATAACATTTAAGAAATAAATGCTGAATAAATTATGAAGTGTGAAATACACATTTATTATTATGCTTAGTTTTTAATTACATTTTCACAAATATACTCTTTGTTCTGCAGATGTGATTATTTTCATTTTATAGATGAGGCAATAAGCTTAAAGAGGGTTATGTAACTTGCTCAAGGTCATTTAGATGGCACAGAGAAATACGCAGTCCAAAAAAACAGGTATTTTTTTTGTTCTTCCAATTCCAGTACTGTTTTCCTACCTCTGAACCATACAGAGCTGGGATCTCTCTACACATTGTTTCTGTGTGCTGTAACGCTTTTTTCTTATAACTGGCATTTTAAAATGTTGATGAAAATATAGTTTACATTTCAGGGATATTTTGTCATTGCCAAGGAATTTTTTTTTTTTTAAGTATGTGGCAGTAATCCAATGGCAGTAATTAACAAGTTTAATCAATCTAAAGGCCTCTTAAAAAACTTCATCTCTCAGTTTTAGGTTACATACATTAAAACTAAGTACCTTAAAATTCCACCTGAGATTAACCTTCAGCATCTGATTTTTAAGGATTCGAAGGCAGAGTTAAAACAAACAGACAAAAAGAAATGAGAAATGAATTACAGAGATCTGCAGTGATCTCCTAAGGAATTTTCAAAAAACCCAAACTGGTAGAGTCAGAAAAATCTTCCTAAACATACCAGGTCCCTGCAGGTGTGCTGGCCTCCAAGGTAAGCATTCCAATTGCACAAAGATCAGGCAAACTCTTGTTTACTTGAGCAGAAGACATCTCAGTGGCAACTCTTTCACTTGTGCTGTATGAATTTAGGTACCACTTCTGGTCTACTCATTCCATCTCCTACTCTCTGCTTTTTAGAATTTGTTTCTCTTACCAATGTGGAATTTCTTGGCATGGGCCAAGCACCACTCACCTTCTCAGAAACTATAATGTAATTACTCTAACGCCTTATTCTGGCCTTTGTTTTAGCACCAATATTCACAGTACCCATACGTCCTTTTTCCCCTTACTGAATTATCCATTTCTGCCTTTGCTCTGCTTCTTTCTAACAAATATTGGTAAACGGTTTCTCTCAACAGAAGCACAATTTACCAAACTATGCAAGAAGTCTTCCTTGCCCTATCAAAAACCAACAACCCACTCTCAGGTGAAACAAATGTGCTATCGGTGTGTCCCACTCTGCCATAATTGTTCACTATCTCATCTAGATGCTTCTAGACTGTCAATGACATCTGAATATGCCAGTCCAAAATGGAATCTAATACTTGAGCTGTGGTCTACCCAGTACAAAGTGTAGTGAGACAATGGCATCCCCGGATCTGGATACACTGCTTCTGTTAAAATGTAGTCTAAGGTTACACTAGCTTTGTTTATAGCCACCCTACACCATTCACTCACATGAAGCTTAAAGATAACAAAAAACCCCGTCTCTTGTTCATAGATCTGGAACCATGCCAGATATCCTTCATCCTTTGTGGGCACTTGGTATTTTTTCAAAACCTAAATTCGGACTTTTAAATTTATCCCCCATCAAATCTTAAATCTTTGGTGTAGGTAAAATATTTTGCCTATCAAGAATATTTTGAAATTTTAATCTATCGATATCACACAGTTTCATGTTCCTCCCAACTTTTCTCATCTGCAGATCTCATTAAGCATTCATCCCATTGCTTCTTTTAATCAGTAGTAAAAATGTTGAAGTTTCTAGAGCAAAGGACAGATCACTAGCGTTTTTCTAACGACATCCATGCTTTGATACTGAACCAGTCATCACACACTTTGTACATGATCTACTACAGAAAATCAATTTCAACATTTGGGCCATATGCCCTCCTCTTCTTCATAAAACTATCATGACAGCCTCTTTCGACTATTTTGCTAAAATTAAATCAGTTACCCTGTCAAAAATAAAAGTAAATGAAAGCAACCTGTTTTGTTCCTTCTGAACCTCAAATGCTTTCAGTAATTTGTTTAATATTCTGTATTTAAATTTTATTGGGAAGAACTGGGATTTACTAGTTTTTATTAGTAATAACTGGGATTTACTAGTTCTTTATTTAAAAATAGAGCATGCACATGAAGGGGAAAGAGAGAGAGAGAGAGCGGGAGAGAGAGAGAGAGAGAGAAAGAAAGTACCCTTGATAGAGTCTCATCATTCTCTGATCCCCTTCTCAAACCCTTCAGCTTCTCAAGATCCACAGTATGTGTATTCATGCACTGTGTGTGTTTTTCAGGTTGACCTAGGATCTGAAACATGATTGCCGTATGGCTTCCAGCACTGCAGGGTTACTGTAGGCCACAGCAGCTGGGCCAAGATTTACTGGTTTCTACCAGAAAAAAAAAAATGAGATTCTCTTCCTCATATTAAAATTGAGACACATTTTCTATTATTCTTTTATTACCACCTTCACAATGTTATCGTTGAAGTGGAATTTTTCTAGTGTGTCTACAATGGCAATGCTGAAGGACAGAACAACTACAGGATGGCCATTAGCTGAGTACAGAAGGCACTGAGTAGGACCAGAATCCTCGGCACACAAACTGTTCACTGTTAACGTAACTGAGCTTCCACAATGCCACTGTAAGAAAAACTGGATAGATTTAGCAATACTAATTTTATGAGTTCGGTCTTGTTTTTCAGCTGCCAGTTATCTGAGAATGTTTCGTTGTACTGCAGACAAACCATAGTTGTACAAATAATGCTTGTAAGATTGCAGACTGGTCAACGCCAAGGCCTCTGTCCTTAAATCTATATTGGTCAGCCATTTTAGTACTTGTTAGCACCAACTCCATGAAGTACACACGAAACCAAGTTCTGGCAAGACAATTTGCATTTTCTTCAGCAGTTCTTCTAAATGTCTTTGTGGTTCAAATGCTGAGCCATTGGCTAGAGCCAGTTTGAGGAATCACTGTGGGTTAAGCCTGGCAGCCAATGTTGAGAGCTGCACATCAGGAGAACTGGTATATTACCAATGCTGATATAGAAAGGAAATGATGCAGGTGGCATGGTGGTTAAGGCACTGGATACTCCCATACGGTTGACCATGGTTTAAGTCCTGAATCTGGTGACTTGCTTTCTTGCTGCCCCCACCCCCTCCGCTCACTCTCACTCTCTGAATGAATAAATAAAATTTTAAAAAAGAAAGGAAACGATGCAAAAACAGACAAAATAGAGCAAAACAAAAACAAAAACCTGCTTAGAAACATTGAAGAAATAGTGAGAATTAACCCTTGGGTTTGCTATCTGTGTGATATTTCTTTAAAGATAACATTCTACTACGTGAAGAACACAGAAGATACAGAGATGCTGAGATAACCCTAACACTCACGTTGTGCTGTTAATCTGAGAAAACATAGCACAGGCTATGGCGGGTCAATAGTGGCAGATGTAAGCATTCTGGTAATCTGGGCTGCAGATACACTTCAGAATGCCAACTAAAAATAAGAACAATGGTCTGTATTCTGAGCCACTGCATGGGCAGGAGTGATTAAGTCCTTCGGAGTTCCTACGACCATAATCTAAGTGGGCCAGTTCTGAAGTCTGGGGCATTTTTCTAGAAGTAAAATAGAGGACAGGGTACCAGATCCCTGGAAATCAGTTTTCATCTCCAACCTTTCTTCTAGTTCCCACCCCATCACACACGTATACCTCGACTTCTACTAGGGTAAAAGCTCTCTCATTTCTCTTTTCTTTGTTTTCTCCTTAGTTCTCCTCAAACTTACATCACGGTTTCACTTGTCTAGTGTTTATAAACTCCTTTTTCCTGTAAAATTCACACCCTAGCCTATCTTAGAATCTAACTAACATAATCTCCTGGTGAAAACTTTTTTCATATGTATCTTATCGATCTGACTTGAGCTTCATGCTAAAATTGTGTCTAACTCTATTAATAAATTACAAAATATGTTAAATTGAAAAATCACATTAATAATAAATGTATCACAATAAAAGCAAAGAAAGTCTCAGCTTGGGTCAATATCTCAAGCAACCAACTCTAGTATTTTACGATTTCTAAGCCCTTTTATACCTGTAATTTTACATAATTATGTTAACAGTATTACTATTACTGTATTACCATTATCATCTCCATTTTATAAATAAATAGAATATTGGTAAAGTTAAGTAACTGGGGATACTGAGGAAATAAACCACAAAGTGCATGATTCTCTTTTTAATGCCTTTTACTTAGCAAGATCTAGCACCAGAGTCATCTTCCTAGGCCACACCCTAGTCATCCATCGCGGTAAGGACCATCTACAATTTACTTTCTGACTTGACAGACCTAAGAAGCTTGCCCCATCACTTTCAGAAAAGTTTGCCCTATAAGGACAATAACTATGTGTATTTATTTATTTATTTGCAAAAACATAGCCAGGTATCAAGGATTTCCGTGAATAACTCTAGAAGTCTCTGGACAGCCCCTGGAATGGTCTCAGTTCACATTCATGTCTGGTCTTCATACAAAAGCCCAGATTTCAAGTACAGATCCACATTTTCTTTCTAGTCCAGGGGTCGGTTTTGATAAAGTGAAAGAAAACTTCACAAATTAAATTCCTTCATTTTTGCCTCTCCCATGAACATCATGGCTTCAGAAATAGAGTGATAATCGGGAAGGAAAAATACGGGAGGAAAAAGAGGTCATTAGGCATGGCCCAGGCGCTGTGTCCCTCACAGATTCTCAGGAGAGTAGCAACATTTCTGATGACTGTGAATGCGGACTTTCATTTCTGCCAGAGCTAGACCACAATGTTACCAAACCTCAGCTTCCTCGTTCCTAAAACTCAAAGATAATAGTATCGCCTACCTCTGCAGGGTTTCAGCA
>NW_006159508.1:990378-1009896 GCF_000334495.1 Tupaia belangeri chinensis
ATAGTATCGCCTACCTCTGCAGGGTTGCAGCAGGACTGAAAGAGATAATGAAGGTAAAACACAGTGCTAGTAACTTGCACACAGTAACTTCTCAATAAATCTTAGCCCTTGCTATTCTTACCAGATTTTTATCTGATTCTGGAGACAGAACAAACAGAGACATTTAAAGAGAGAACATGAAAGAACTAAAAGTCAAACTGTATTTATTTGGGATGGGGTGTGCAAAATTGTCTCCAAGCAGACAGAGTTGATTCTGTTCTCTGGAAACGTTTTCCCTGGCAGGCAGATTCTGAGCCTGTGACGTCACTGGTTCCTCCGTTGCCGTAGCAGCGGCCCTGTACCCAGACAATACAGTTTTACAACAGTATCAGGTCCCTGAGTTGGTCTCTTGAGCCAGCCTTTGAGAATCAAAAGCAGGGCTATATTCGTACATGAAATCAGGGTTTGTGTCTTACCCATTTCTTAATTTATAAGCATTGCTTATTCTCTTCAGAGCAAATGAAATGCTTTTCCAAGGCATGGGTGTAAAGGCCAAGTAATTTAAAATGAAAATTATGATAAACCCCTTTTAATGTAGGGAAGATTAGACAGTTTGCTACCCGAAATTAAGAAATATTTACAACCATCATATTTAACTCCAGACTTTCATCCATGAATCTAAACAGAAAACTCTAACTGTACAGACTGTAAGCTGATAGCATGGCTATATATGGTCACAGAATCCTAAGGGGAAGGAAAGGAAAAGAAGGGGGGAAAAATACCCCAGATGCCATGTCTCTTATAATTTGTGTATATGTTCTACCACAGGGATCTGTTAACCTTGGCAAATATTGCAAGTAAGAATCATTAATCAGCTTTACTCATGTCTGTGTAACACTTTCCATTTTAAGAAGCCACAAACTTCTCTCCCTTGGGGAAATCTCACTGTTTGTCATGCGGACGATCTTCCTTCACAGACAGGACTGCTATGACAAACCTCAAAGACAGCTGGAATCTGTATACTGAGGGCTTGACCGCCCCAGAAAGGGCAAGAGATAGTTAATTCTTTGTATCATGGTTGACTTCAAGAGTGAGTTCTGTTTCCTCTCTTTTCCTCCTCTCTCCACCTCTTTTGGTCTTACGTTAAAAGGACTGATGTCTTGAAAATTGCATTTTTTGCTGCATTCTTTCTATGCTAAAGACACTTTGAGGATAAGTTTTAGTTCTCAGGAATCTTGCTGAAGATGTATCTTCCCTGCAGTTAATAAGCCATCGTTTATAGCACAATATTTTGCCGTTTCATTCATTTCCCCAGGGTAACAATGGAAAGTCATTATCTCTGACTTTGATCTTAACATAGGAAGGGAGAGCAAATTGCCTCACCTACTAGTGAATGGAAGGGAAATCCCTGGTTGTTTACCCAGAGAGGTGTTGGGGGAATACAAGGAAAAAAAATAATTCTTACAACATACCAACACCAACCTTACAGTCCCTGGTTGGACTGAAACGTTTCTAACCAACTTGGGAAAATAAAATCAAACCATGGCATCAAGTATAAATTAAAGGAAGCAACCTAGAAATATCAAAATGCTTATCATCACCAATATTACTATTATCTTTCACCTTGAAGGATGTCTTTTTATTTATTTATTTATTTTTGGAAAGGTTTTTGCTACAGGGTGTGTGCACTCACCAGAGAGACAGAGAGAGACAGAGAGACAGAAAGCGAGAAATTTCACACACACCCCCAACCAGGGGGAATGGCCAGGCCGCAATCCCTTCCCCTCCATTATCCTCTCAGGATCTTGGGCATGCACGCACACAAAACCGGCTTGAGTTTAATCCACTGGGTCCAGGGCTTGAACCACAGTCGACTACATGGGAGTTCAGTGACATAGCCATTGCACTAACTACTGATCCAGAAGGATGTCTCTTTAAGAAGGTGTTATTATTAGTTTGTGTTGTTGCACTATTAAAAGTTAGTTTAGGGACCACAAGATGGCGTAATAGTTACATCGCTGGACTCCCATGTAGTCAATCATAGTTTGAGTCCCCGACCTCACGGCTTAAATCTCATGCCAGGCACATGTGTGTGTGTGCCCCAAATCCTGAGAAGATAATGGAGGAGAAGGGATTGTGGTGTGGCTATTTCCCTTGGCGAGTGATTTCTCGCTTTCTGTCTCTCTCATCTCTCCAGGAAGCACACATGCCCTATTGCAAAAATCTCTTAAAAAATAGTATTAAAAAGTCTGAATGGGGCTGGCAGGTGGTGTGATGGTTGATTATGCTGGACTCCCACGTGGCTGACCACAGTTCAAGTCCCAGACCTGGTGCCTTGCTTTCTCACTTTCCCCCTCTCTCTCTCACTCTGGTCCTCTCTGGTCAAATTAAAATAATAAATAAAATAAAGTAAGTTAAATAAAATAATTCTTTTTCAAAAAGTGTGAATGTTAATTTTACAATTAAATTGATCTCAGCATATGTGATTCTGTGCCTTTACTAATACACAAAGCTATCTTGAATGATTTACACCTCCTTTCCACCTACCAGTTCATTTGCCTGGGTCACTCTCAACACAAACATGGCTCTTCAAAAACAGATCATCACAGCTGTCATGAAATCTCCCATTTTCAAATTTTACAGCCAAACAGTGTGATCTGGAGCTCAAAATATCCATTTTTCCTGTTTACATACAGTAGACAAATCATTAGGATAAAGAGCAATGACAAGAGACATGGGTGACAGGATTGCACTGTATGTACCTACACATTCCACTTCTCCACCCTTTGCTAGCTGTGCTCAAATTCTAAAAGAGTAGATTTGGTATTCTCTTTCACATATCTCCAATTACATATGCATCAAATGGACTGGGAGGCAACTTGAGAGAGCAAGTAAATTCATGTACTCTTCCCAAGAAATCTCAAAGAGAATGACTGATCTGTTTACAGATACTCTTCTTGCCTGACCCAGTGTGAAACACAGGGCACAATGCAATTAAAGTCTGGACTTGTCCATCCTCAGGGCACCCAGAAGTTTAGTGAGCATTCAAAACAAACAAATAGAAGAATGTTAAGTTGCAGAAAGCTCTTTAAAACCAAAAATGACACAGACAGTGAGATGAGGGAAGTTATTTTGGGTTCAGGTGAATAAGAAAGCTGAAAAAAAGAATGGAGTGAAAGAATAAAATGTAAGATATGGAAAAGGTCTAAGGCTATTCTGATTGTGTGCGTGTGTGTGTGTGAGAGAGAGAGTTAATTTTGAATTAGGACTATAAATTTTGCACAAGGGAGTTTTAATCACAAGGAAGATTAATATGTCCATGAATAGACTTGTAGAAGGGAGAACTGGGTGTAAACCATTTAGAAGGTTATTATCCAGGGGGTTGGCAGGTGGTGAAGGTGCTGGACTCCCACATGGTTGACTGTGGTTCTCATGACTGACCATGGTTTGAATCCCGGACCTGGAGGCTTACTTTCTTACATTCCCTTTCTCTCTGTCTTTCTGTCTCTCTCTGGTCAAATTAAATTAAAAAAAATAATAATAAAATCAGTAATTCTTTAAAATATAAAAGAATAGTTTGTGGTAGTTTTAAAACACCTTATTATCCAATTCCAGGTTTGCTAATGCTAGTGCAAACCAGGATGGTAGCATATAAGGAGGAAAGCCATCCTGGCTGGCCTAACTCACACACAGGATCCTTGCAGACATCAACAACTATACATGGTGATCCTCATCAACCTCAACCACCTGGTGAATGACCAAAGATGACATATGTTAAAGGAGGTATTTTTCTCAAAGTTGAGATATTGAGGGTACAGACTAGTCATTTTAAAAGAATCATGGTTAACCTTCAAAAAGGAGTCCATTACATTTTCATCTTTCTGATTTACCAGACCTAGCTTCATCAGCATAAGATGGGAAAGTAATTTCAAAGCAATAAATCTTCCATGGAGAAACTCTACCTCTGGCTGCTTGATAATGAATTTAATCAGTCGGGAGAACAGCCCTGTCATTATGGATTAATCACCAAAGGCTCTGTTTTGGTAAGTTAATAGAGACTGTGTTTGCAGCTGATGGTTGTCACAAGACATACTTGATATTTTAAAGAAATTTAGAGATGGAAAGAATGTTCAATCAGTTAATTAACAATTACAAAACAGTAAACAAACAAAGAAACATAAGATCTAAAAGAGTTACAGAAGAGCCTATACTCAGATAGTAGTACCTTTGGCTTTGATGAATTCAAAACAGAACTGACTCAGAATATTGGTGGCATTTCTCTTCCTGTTGTTTGTTGTGTTTCTTTTTCAATCTAACTAGGGGATTTTTAAGAAGATGGAGGACGGAATGGGTAATTTTTCTAAAAAAAAGCTTACAATATATCCATGTACTGAAATGCAACTCATTAAAAAAAAAAAACTTAATTGAGTAGTCTTAAAAGAATTATATATGCTCTACTTCAACATGGTATCAAATACTCTAATGTCCTCATTAAACTCTCATGTTTAACATATAGATCATTACCACAAATAGAACACAAAATTGATTAAGAATGTTCCAGCAATTAGTTTCTTAAAAAGTGGTATAGATTTTAGATACACTGAGATCTTTACTCCTCAAGAAACTGAAGCCAATGAAAGAGTCAGCAACAATATAGAGTTGGATGTTTAGGCTTAATTTAATCTTTTAGCAAGAAATTTAGAGCTCTGAATAAAGAGGCAGACTTGCAAACTTAAAAGTTTCTTCCAGAGTACATATTTTCCAGTATCATTATCATTCTATTTATAAGTCACACCGATTATTATACGAGAGTGTGTAACCTTTTAGTATTACTGTGACAATGTAAGATGTAAATACCTCAATATTCCTTTCTTGCGTTAAATCACCTCAGCATTTTTTTAAAAATATTGAGGTACATAATCATGGTTACCTGGGACTAAAGATCGACAATAGGCACAATCTCTTCTCCTACAATTTCACTATCAGGTACTGAGATTACATCCTGCTAAACTGCAACCATTTATTCATAAGCAGGCACAAAATAGACATATTAAACCAAGGTTAGTCCTATTGTCTGTGGTCAGACACTGACATGCGCTTCATAGGAAAGGTTCATGTCAAGGCAGATAGAACCATCTGATAGTAGGACCAGAAAACCACATAGTCAAGTTAGGCAGCAGGGTCCCTTATGAAACAGGTGACGAAGACAAATGACGCCTTAACTGGGAATGCTCACTGAGTTCAAAGGTGCAAGGCAGCTGGGCCGGCAGGTTCTATACATCCCAATGCAAAGGACGTGAGCCTGATAAAGTCTTCCAGACAACCAAATAATCTGATCATTTCTCATTTCCAAAGAGGAAGGTTATTTCATCTCTCTTTTTCGCTCTCTCAAGTAATTTGTTATAGGGCCTGTGTGCTTGCAGGAGAGAGAGGGAAAGTAAGAAAGCACTCCCCGGGGGAGTGGCTACACTGCAGTCCCTTTTCTGTTCTCCTCTCTGGATTTTGGGCACACATGCACACTTACCAGGTGTGTTCCTCAAGGTGCCAGATCCAAGACTTGAGCCATACAGTCGGCCATGTGGAATCCAGCCACCTTCAGACTGGTTGGCTGGGTTACATACATCTCTTACTATATTTACCATGCCATCTATTATTGTGTAATAGAATTCTAAAATGATCCCCAACAAGCCATACTATGTGCAATTCCCTTTTCTTGGGTATGAACAATACATGCACTTTGCTTCTAACCAATGGTATATGGCAAAGGTAATAGGATATCATTCCTAAGATGAGGTTAATTTATATGGCAAAGGCGAGGAGAGTGTGCAGATGTAACAACAATCCATAATCTAACTTTGAGTTAATCAGAAGAGAGTTTCTCTTCGGTGAGTCCGACCTAATCAGGTAATCCTTTTAAAACAGAGTTTAGGCATTTACTGAAAAAAAGAGACTCGGAGATTCTCCTGCTGGTTTTGAATAAATCAACCTTTATCAAATGCAAAAACATGAATTCTGCCAGAAATCTGTGAGTTTTGAAGAGGATCCCAAACATCACACAAGAAGCTAGCCTTGGCCAATACTTCCATTGCAGGTTTACGAAAACCCAAGCAGAGGATCCAGTTAAACTGTGGATGGCCTTCTAACCCATGGAAACTGAGATAATAAATGTATGTTGCTTTAAGTCGCTATATTTCTGGTAATTTGTTATGCAGTAATAGGAAACTAATACATACAGATTAGGATAAAGATATTTGGAGTGCTTTAAGTACCACTTTTAGAATGTACACTTCAGACGCTAATAGCCTTGGGGCAGAGCTCAGAATGAAGCTATACACATATGTACCACACTGTCTATTTTCAAGGATTTTTAAATAAATTTATACAAAGACAATAAATATGCTGTTCCATGTCTTCAGTATCTTGGTGCTGTGTCACAGAACTGCAAGTATCTGGGTACATTGTTTAGTTTTCTCCCTGTTTCTGCATTCAGCTCTACTTCTGCCACTCTACCTGTTAAAGATGACTAAGTAGAGTGCTACAAAGCTTCAATGACTTTCTCAAGGCCATTCAGTTGAAGACTAAGACTGAAACCTTGTGTCTTACAATTGTCAATTGAAGTATTTTTCACTTCACCCTGCTATAACTTGTTTTATTGCTTTATAATATCCTCTTTAAACTACCTTCCTTTTATAGGTTTTATAGAAAAGTATCCTGTACCTTTTGAAATTTACTCATTAATTCACCAAATGGTGCAGCTGTTGATCTGGTGGTAAACAGAAAACAGAACAGACAAAAGTCCCTGCCCCCACCAAGTTTAAATTCCGGTGAAAGAAACCAGCCAATAAGCAACATAAGAAAAATATGTAGGATATTTAATATTGATAAGTTCTAAGAGGAAAAAGTAGTGCTGGGAAGGACAGGGCTACAATTACAGAAAACTGTGAGGTCTCAGAGAAGACCTCTCAGAGAAAGTGACATTTGAGAAAATGTCACTGAAGGTGAAAAGGGCGTGAGATGAATGGGTATTTGGGCAATAATGTTCCAGGCAAATGTAAAGGCTTTAAGTATGAAGTGGAGACCTTGGAGGAGAAAATCTGCAAAAGGCGAAGGAAGCCCTGGTGGCTAGAGCTGGGTATGCCCAGGTAACAAAAGAGCAGGCTTTGTGAGCTTTTATTCTGAATGAGATGGATGGGGAGCCAGTGTCTTGGGAATTTGAAACTGGAACCAAGTCAGTGTTTACATAACTGATAGTACAACAGCTCCTACCCATCCTGTGGAAGAAGGTGCAGCCTTGTCTGTAGAGAAGGAGGAATGAGTCAGACACATGGCCAAGAGCAGAAGCAGAGGTCAGAAGGGGCCCAGCCTAGTGTCCCATCCATGCTCCTGTTCCCATTTAGTTCTTTGGGCTTGGCTAACTCAAAGGCCTTTCTATGACTTTATTCCTCAGTTGACCAAGGCTGAGTTCAAGTATCACCTCCTAGAGAAGGCTTCTTGGACTATATTTTCTAAAATAGCTCTTTCTGGCCCTCCATCCTCTTGTTCTGCTCTGTTTATCTTTATCCCTCTTACCATCATTTTATGTTACATCATTTGTTCTGTTTGTCTCCACGGTAAAAGTGTATGCCCATGAGGGTAGGCTCTTCAGCCATCTTTTTCACTGCTCTACTTCCCATGTCTAGAACAACATGTGGTTCATAGTTGATGCTGGTTTTACACAATTTTCAGTTAATAAGCACAAATGCTTAACATGCCCATTATTATTTATTCAAGTATCAGTGCTTCCTCCACTTGGAAAATTGGTTAAAACATGGATTATTGGGCCTCTCTCCAGAATTTCTGATTCAGTTTTGAAGTGAGACTTCACAATTTAGGTATCTATGTTCCCAGGTGGTATTGATGCTACTGAACATGGATCACACTTCAATAGCTACTGTTTTATATCTAGCCAGTTTCTGTTACAATGAAGACATTTTAGTTAATAGAGATTTCTTGAACCCTTTTTGTAATGGATATTTTGTATTCTTCTTTTATTTATTTATTTTTATTTTAAAAAATAATTATTTAATTGTATTTATTCATTTATTTATTTTATTTAACCAGAGAGAAACACACACACAGAAAGAGATAAAGAGAGAGAGAGAGAGAGAGTAAGAAAGCAAGCACCAGCTCCAGGACTCAAACCATGGCTGGCCATGTGGGAGTGTCCAGTGCCTTAAACACCATGCCACCCACTGGTCCCTATTTTTTCTTTTTAAAAAATTTAATCAGTATAGACCTTTATAGCATACAAAATAAATTTTCCTAGAATGAATACACTGCATATTAGTCCACTCAAAGATGTTCCCATACACAATAACATTAACAGATGATCTCTCTCTCTTTCTCTTTCTCTCTCTCTATCATTTTCTGCCTTATGGTGCATGCACTCTACAGAGTGAGAGAAAAAGAAAGACACAGTAAGAGGGAAAGTGAGAACTCACCACTCATGGGGGTTGGTCATGCCACAATCCCTCTGTTCCATTTCTCCTGAGATCTTGGGCATGCATGCACACATGCCTGGTGTGATTCTGAAGCTACCAGGTCTGGGACTCAAACCACTGACAGCCATGTGGGAGTACACCATCCACTGATCCAGACAATTTTTAGTTTTTATATCTGTTAAATATTTTTCTCCCCACCCCCTTCATCTATTGAAGTTCTCATGCTAAATTTAATGTAAAACATGTATCCAAAGTAAAAAACTTAGTATCTCACCCAAATACTTTGCGAATATGGAGCCATTAGGAAAGACTTCTCTTAGGTTTAATATTGTTTGCGATATGAAAATTAGTAAACTATCTCTTATCTTGTTTATGTAACTTCATACACACACCAGCACTTGTGATACTAAATTATAATTGCAAGAATGAATGTCATGCAAAATTACTATTTCATACTTTTAGCTTTGCAGTTATTTATTACCAATAGCAATGCAAAGGCTGGGACCAGCAGTTGGCATAATGGCTATGTCACTGGACTCCCATGTAGTTGATTGCAGTTCGAGTCCTGGATCTGGTGGCTTAAAATGCCAGGTGCGTGTGCATGCGTGCCCAAGATCCCAAGAGGAGAATGGAGGAGAAGGGACTGTAGTGTGGCCATCCCCCTGGGTGGTGATTTCTCCTTTTCTGTCTCTCTGTCTCTGTCTCTCTGGTGAGCACACGTGTCCTATAGGAAAACTTCTCAAAAAAAATAGCAATGCAAAAGGTAAAATGGCTAAGTATCCTCATTTTTCATATGACAAAGCTGAGGCTTGAAGAAGTCAAGGGCTTGCCCTCAGCCCATGCTGATAGACAGCAGGAGTGAGATTCAAATATAAACCAAAGATTCCAACCCTTGCTGAAATCACGGCCTATTTATAAAGCAGCCTTAAAAAGAATAAATCAGTCATAAGAATTGCTATGGAATGCCACAAGTGTAGGGATTAATGTACAATGAATGTATAGCGTATTCAATTTCTTCATGACACTCTATAGGCTTCACAAGGAACTTTCGCAAGGATAAAGAAAACCTGTGTCAGCTCACCTTTTTTTCTTTTTCAAATCAATGGCTATAAGATCAAAGCTTGAATAATTTTTGTTTTATTGGTTGAGGTTTGACTGCAATCAGCACAAGTGGGTTCTGCCAGCTGCACTTGAAGCACACTTCACCATCCCAAGGCAAAATCAAGCAACTCATGGCAAGTAATGGGTACCTTAATTATTTTATTGCTACACTTATGGGGATTTTAGTGATTAAATCTAATAGGATTTTCTGAGTAAGGAGGGTCTACACCATATCTGAGTGGGCATTTTACAACATCAAGAAAACAGAAATTACTTATTAATCTGGCTACAGCCTCTCTACTAAAATGAGGGTTACCAGGTGTCCTACTTCTTTAGGGAATGTGCTAGTTTTTAACAAATCATCCTGTGTATAGGACTCAAAGTAGGGCAGTAAAAATTTTTCTGTGACAGGTCAGCTTCTTCTCCTCCCTTGGCTTTAACTCACTGAGTTTCCACAACTTCCAGTGAATGTAAGTGAAGATTTTCCCAAAAGAAGAAACCCAGAACCCATAGGTCCTAGGAACCTCTATGTTCCCTATAACAAAATGTCATCACAAAAAGAAAAATTTCCACCAAGTAGGCTAGCCAGGTTCTCCAGGTTGTATATCCAGATCTACTATGTCAGCTGGGTGCTCTAGACATGAGAATCCATGGTTGGCTGTGCTCTGTGATAACATCCACCTGCCTGAAATGGTTACTGCATGAGGAAGGTCCAAATGTCACTTCTTCCAGAAAGTCTTTTCTGTCCTACACACACACACCCTTCTGGGACTTATCTTTCCATTTCTCTGTCCTTCCAAAATACTTTTTTGCCACTTTTCTTAATATAATTGTAAAAAGCTGCTTCATATCCTAGCGACTCTGATGAGACAAATGTCAAGACTTCATCTTCTTACATTGTCTCCATAATATGTCTCGTATAGATCTATCCCTCTTCAGTTTGGCAAAATTCCATACATCTCAGTAAATTCTGGCTAAATGTCCTCTACTCAGCTCCATTTTCTCTGTCCTCATACAGTTAGTATAACCTTTTCTCATGAAATCACATTTAGACTTTCCTCCACTGTAGCACTCACATTGCAATTATTTACAGAACTGCTTTCTTTATCAGACCTGCCAGAGTCTAGAATATTGTGGATATTCAGTAAAATCTAATGGTAGAAGTCCTCTTAACCAATCTCTACTTACCGATGAAATTATAGCAAGCTTAGATATGAACATAATATCCTTCAAAAAAAAAAAAAAGACTTAGGAGGCAAAAGAAACATTCAGGAAAATATAAACATAGTAAAATATAATAGATGATTTTCATTTTCTTCTTTATACTTTCCTAAATTCTCCAGTTCTTTATACCTTCCTAAATTCTCCAGCACAGTTGTATCTGTGCTCCAAATAAATGTTTTCATAAGCTTTATAGGATTGTTTAATAACCTGGTGCATACTCATGGTATAGTCAAGATATAAAGTATGATTCTAATTTTGAAAACAATAAGTTTACATATATGTATGCATACTTAGAAAAGGACTAGAAGGAAATCCATGGAAATCTTATACTGCTACCTTTTATTGGTGTGATTGGTGGTCATTTTTATTATTTCATTTTAGTTTATCTATTCTCCAGATCTTGTATATAATGAGTATATTTTATTTTTAAACGGGGAAAGTATGTTTCAAAAAAAAAAAAAAAAGAAAGGAAATAGAAAATATATGTAATACTCCCAAGAATATAGTAGAATTATTTTCCTTGGCTAAAGTATAAAACTTCTGGTCAAAGGTCAAAGGTCTGAGAAGTAGCCTGAGGCTTTCCAATTATTTACTCTCCTCAAAGAACAAACATATGGACATAAATGCTATGAAATATTTTAGGTTAGGTTTTAAAATAAGCTAAATTAATGACAAAAGGAATACTGCACAATGGGACTTTCCCTTTTCTACAAAACAACATGTTGGGTCTAGCAAGTATCACCCTATACAATTGAAATACTAGAAAAAAATGAAAAGGCAAAACAATATATAGAGATTTGTATGTAAGTTGCTAATACAAATAGCAGGAAAGGTCAACAGGATCCATGTTTAACAAACAGATTACTCCCCATTGTTGGAAGATTCATGTGCAAGGAGCCAATTTTTTCCTCTGTTGCTTCGTAAGTTTTGTTACCTGACATAAACTATATCGCTAAAATATCATAAATAACGACAAACTGTCATCTTGGTTGTCATCCTGTTTGTCATCAGTGTGTGGTAGCTGTGCTACAGCAGATCTCTTCAACTCAAATGATGATCTATAAACTGTCTTATCATGTGTACTAGAAAAAAAGAGAGATTAGAATCCCTTAAATAGCTTGGATTCCTAGAATACACAGGGGCCAAATTTTGCATGAGCTCATTGGCCACAGGAAATTTTATGAAGATCCAAAGAATGGCTGGTACATTGAAGAATGAATTGGAGACTTGGAGGTAAAGAAATGTCTACCTCAAGAGCACTGGTCTTCAGAATCTAACCCCTATTTCTGTCTTCATTTCCTTTTATTTTGTTTAAGTTTCTACTATGGTAATTACATTTCCAGGTCTACCATAATACTTGAGTATTTTGTTTCTGTGTATGTGCCTCTTCTCTAAAGAAATACTAGAAGTTTAAAATGCCATCTTTATTTCAGCTTTCCGTTACAATATCTGGTTGAAGAACAGCAAGAGAATATGAGAATATAACTGACATATTTTATTCACAAAAGGATTGAAAGGGAAGAAACAAGCTTTTTTAATAAATTGTCGGAACTGTTCGCAATTCTAATATTTGTCCATGTTTTTACAAAGTTGTTGAAAGCAGATACAAAACTTTTTAGCCAAAGAGGAATTGATTGTTCTTTCCTAGTTGTTTCTGACTTTTACTGGTATTATCTGAATAAAGAAGCAGCATAGGATTTATAGCTATATTTTCATACTACAGCTAGCGATAGTGGTTATATTGAACTATACTGTTATAAATGGGATATTAACTTAAGGTACTTAGGAATTAGTTGAGATCGCCAGGCCTCTAACTAGTGTACTCTCACACCAGTTCATCAATTCAGATTGCAATATATATGAATAGATGAAAACATAATCCAGGAAGCATCTCAGACTGACATCTTTAAACTGTGATTGAACACCTAGATGATTCTTTTTTGAAGAAAATCACTGTGAGATGTTCCCTTTTAGGACAAAGAAATAAAAGTTTATAGCACTGATGAGGGGGAAGCACTTGTACATCATCACAACCTGCTTTGGGGAATGCTATTATAGACATTGATTAGAACACTACATTTGAGAGTATAATTAAATGCATAAAAGTGCTTAAACTTGACTTGATACAAAATATAGAAGCCATTTAGAAATATTTTATGGATCATGTCGGTGTGTGTGGGTCTCCAGTAAACATAAAATATATTTGTTGCTGCATAATGCATTCTGACTGCACACTTTACAGAAGATGGAGTTTACCTAATCAGTTTCTTAATTCTTATCCCACAGGTTTGTAAAAAATAGACTGATGATAGAAAAAATAGTGCAAAGTATGTCTTTCTATACTGATTTCAAATTTCTAAACCACTAGAAGGGCCTATTTAAAATGTTTGGATTCATTTAATGAGAAGAGTGGACAAAACAAAATCACTCTATTTATCTAACAGTATATAATAGCATGAGTAGTTTATGTCAGTTTGGTAGATGCTTTTGTTAAATCCACTCATTCTGATCATTTTTGTTAAATATTTTCTTTTTCTAAATTTTCTATTTTATTCAGAAACTTGGACCAACTCAAACAATAACCTGAAATAAACAAAACTCCTTTGGTGAGCCACAAAACAAGCCAACCTTAATGCATTTCATTAGTTTTAATACTCGAAGTGAAAAAAATAAGAAGAAAAAAAATTATTCAAAGAATGACTAAATTATGAAGCATCGAAAAACCAAATATCCAAATCAGGGGTATTTTTTATAAAACTATTAAACAAGAAAAACATTAGATAAGAAAATTATTTAAGACCCCAAGTTTAGGGGCCTGGATTGTTTGTGCAGTGGTAAAACACAACACTTTCCACGGCTGACTCACACGTGCTGGTTCAAGTCAGAGACTGAGTACAACCAGCGTACCCATGGCATGCATGTGCCCACGATCCGGGGCTGACTGAGACTCAAGGTGGATTTCAGCATCCAGACCCTGTTGGGGTGCCAACACTCTCTCTTTCTCTCTCTACTCATGGAATAAATGAACTAACTTTAAAATGCCTTGAGTTTATTACATTTAGAGCATTTAGGAAATGAGAATAATGAAGCCAAAGTCAAAGTTCAGTTTTCACCAATCACATTTTATTAGAAATGTTTATATCTTGGCTAAATAGATATGGGTGTGCTTGTGTATAAATAATGTCACAATGATAGCCCAAAGCTTTACCTAAAATAAGTATTCCTATTTCATATTTAACCCTGTTGATAGAATTATTCAATAGAGAGAACATATGGACAGTCTATAGAGATCAATAATTGGCTAGTATAGAGAATTGTTCTTTTCCATCTTATAGTGTAGATCAGGAGTTGGGTGTTCCGAATTCTTATCTCTAAATCCCTGGTAAGTGATCTGTGTAGTAAGAGGATGGTCTGATCACCTCATTCCTAAACCATTTGGTGCCAACCTTAAGCCATCAGTTTGCGATATTTATGTTTATATTTTAATATAAGTTTTCAAAATTTTCTTCACCCTGCTAGATACACAACAGATATTTTAAAATATTTATCATTAATTATAACTTTTACCAAATAAAATTGCTACAGTATGATTGATACTAAATGTGGTTACAAAGGCCTGAGTTAGTTACCAAAAAAAAACTTAAAAAATCTAAAACCTACTCCTTAAGATTACATATCTGTCCCACCAATAAAGATTTATTGATCCATGCCATTCCATTGAAAAAGCAGCCAAAATTTCCCCAATCTTGCTTGTTTTCTACCCCTTATGTCAGTTTGTGGGTCTAGTAAGTATGGGTGATGGAATTTAATTTTGAGAAATTGTTTTCACATAAACTTTTATTTAAAAGTAAAAAAAAAATAACCTGGGAAATATAGAAAAGTATAATGAAGAAAATTACTTTTATAATATTTCAGTCTACCAAAGATCACTGTAGGTGATAACCTGGTTAATTTCTTCCAATTTATAAATGAGCATGTGTGTGTGTGTGCGTGTGTGTGTCACACACACGCACACACACACACACATCATTTGGGATTCTATCATTTAACAAGCTATGAACATTATCCCCACATAATTCAAAATTCCTCAAAATCATGCTTTTTGACAAATACATGATATTCCATCACATGGATTATACTATTATTTATTTATGGGAATTAGTTATGAAAGAACAATTTTACCTACTGATCTGGAATACACAGCCTGGTACAATAAGAGCACTAATGGAAAGCTAAATATTTTCACATGTTATGAAAGTGACAAACTCAACTATTTTTGACTGCCTTCTGAATGAACATTTCTTAAAGGGAGAGTTCTGTTCAGCTTACGACTGTCACTTGGCTTGGATTCATATCTTATTCACCCATTTTTTGTTGTTGTTTTTCTTTTAAGTTTTTAGTGTGTACAAGGTGTTATCTTAAATGGGGCTGATTCACCTCAGCTCCAAAATCTGTGGCAATTTCTCACATACTTCCTGCTAATTATTCTAAATAGTTATAGGAGCTTAATTATGCTTCAAGCAGTTCTCTAAGTGTGGTTCCAGGACCAACCACAGAAGAGACGTGTGAGAATTTGCTAGAATGCCAATTCTTGGACATTATTTTAGGTGTACTAAATCATAAACACTGAGGATGAGGCTCAGTGATCTGTGTATTAACAAGCCCTCAGGTTATGCCGATGACTCATCAAAGTGGAGAACCACCGTGTTATCCTACAGACAGAGCATGTTGTTGAAGCATGCCATTTTCAAATAAGTACCACCCACCTATGCATCTACCCTTTCTTTTAGCAGCGAGATGAATGACATTCATCTCAAGATCATTTTTGAATCAGTGGCCTGAGTCAATTTTAATGTGGACAGTTTGGTGCAATCACTCCAAATGACCTTCTTAAGAAAACGAGGAGTAAATTCTTGGAGGGTTTGCAACTGATGTAATAAAAGTTTGATCTTACCCTGAAATTTCTATTCACAGGTAGAAAACTACCTTAAAGAGAAAAGAGTGAATAACACATGGTTCTCAGTAGATTATCTTGAGGCAGGTCTGGAATGCAGTAGGGGGTGTTCTTAGATTATGACAAGACAGACCATTTCATAGAAGCTAGGTTTTATTTCCTTTTGATTTTATCTAACTTGAAAAATGTTTCCCTCAGAGGGTATTCCTCTAGTAATCTTTCTTGCCAAACATTCTACTCATGAGTACACACATATACACACTTGCATTTTGAATAAATGGCTGCTATGAAAAAAAAAAGTAATGTATTATTCAGAAAGGAACAGGGATGCTGGTGTGATATTAAGGGATTTGAATAAATAGGAATATAGGCATCCTTTGGAAAAAGCAAAGTATAGAATTAGAAATATTTTCTGGAAGCTCTGATCTTCTATTTTAAGAAAATCCAATTGTTCTAGAGCTTATAGCCCAAATTCTCTCCTTCCATTCAATGTGGGGTAGTCAGAGACCAATAAGGAATTTGACACTATCCATACAGGCTTCTCCTATAAATCCCCAAGAATTTACAAGAACATTATGTCTTTTATTATCTTTCTTTCATAGAAAGAAAGATACCTCAATGTCTTCTGAGACTAGAAGACCCACTTAGCAACCATTCTGCCTCCACAAGGTAGAATTCTTAGTGCCCAAACCCTTGACTTACAGAACGTTATAGAAAATTTAGGGGTACTGAACCCAAACATCCCCTAGATGACAAAATGAAGTCAGGTAGACCAAAGGTTTATCCACCTCAATACAGTCACCAAGAGCCAGAGCTCCACTTTCTTAGACAGAGCCCTCACATCATGTCACTAACTCCTCTTTCTACCAATATCGTCTAACTAATGGAATGCCCTTATCATTAGAATGTGTTTATATAGAGCTAAACTAAGCCATCTGTGATCAAGTTTAACATTATTTTTTATCATTTGGTACTGAAGTGGAGACAACAAAATGCCAGTTGTCTTCTCAAAATAAACAAACACATCCATGTATCTAAATATCATTTGTCATAACTTTTCTCAGGATTTTAGATGACAGGAAATGCCAAGAAGCCATTGTAGCTATACTTGCAAATAAGCATTGCTAAACAAAGCAAAATGACCAGGAACCTCCTCTATTACTAAAGATTTCCAAGAAAGGTAGAGAAATAGCTTGGTAAGGTTAGGACACACAACTGTTTAGGCTTATTTACTGATAAAAGTGGACAAAATGAAACCGCCCTATGCATCTCAGTAACATTATGTGTTATCAGGAATAGCATAGCCTATGTATTGTCAGCATCAATTGTGTAGGTACTTTCTATCTTTGCTAGAAATATCTTTGAAACTTCCACAGTTTACCAAGATTTTGTATTTCCTGGTACGACCTTGTTCTCCTTCACATTTCCTCTTATTTGTTGGTAATGAAATGTTGATGACCCCAGGACCAGAGGAAAAGACCCAGAAATGAAAAGCAGGACAAGGAAAACATCACAGGTACAAATAGTAAGGCAAAGAAGAGCGTTTGATTGTCACGGTTACATTTAAGTGGTGCAGATTATACTCTTTCCACTGGGTTCACTTATTCTTATCCGCATGGAGTTAAGTACCTAAGGTTTGTGCCTTGTCAGAACTCTAAAGATTATAGTGTACTAGTAATGCAAAACTATTTTGGTGGAGTGAGTCAACAGGCAAAGTAAGAGCAGGAGAAATAAATACATTGCTAGATCAATGCCAATATGGACTGATTTTATCACTTTCATCTTTATACCAGATGTGTAACCTCACTCAGATTTTTAAAAATACATATAAATATCTGATCTTTCATAACTTTTGAAAACTCTTTTTTTAGAGAGGTTTTTACTATAGGGTGTATGTGCTCACCAGAAAGACAGAGAGAGACAGACAGAAACTGAGAAATCACCCTCCAGTGGGAGTGGCCAAGCAGCAATCCCTTCTCCTCCATTCTCCTCTCCGAATCTTGGGCACGCATGCACACGCGCCTGGTGCGAGTTTAAGTCACCGGGTCCGGGACTCAAATAGCAGTCAACTACATGGGAGTCCAACGACATAGCCATTACGCCAACTGCTGGTCCCAAAAACTCTTTTTTACAGAGCTATACAATGTCAAGAACAAAGTCACAAAATCCATAACACTTAAGTTAGTAGCCCCTTTAGTTCTTCTGAAAATTCAGAAAGGAAAAAGATTCTAACCTCACAGCTCCACATTATCCCAACAGCTATCTGAAAGTGTCCTGTGCTTTGGAGGCACTTCTCAGAGGGTGTACATTAAGAAAAATATCAATCTTTGCTTGTAGTCACTTCATCATAACAAAATTTCACAAATAAAACGTATAAGATGATAGAATATTTACAGGATCAAGTGAAGGATTGCCTTGCTCCAAATGTTAATCTGCCTCTTTTATTTTACTGTTTTTATTTTTTTCCATGCCATTAAAACAATCTGCATAGTCATTTTCTGTAAACTATTATTACATTTCTATTTCCATTATGTAGTGTTAATTCTGGGCATACTCTATAATTTACTTAAACCCTTTCCAACTCCATATAAACTCATATGAAGTTTCTCCCAGCAAAAAAAAAAGAAAAGAAAAGAAAAGAAAAATCACTGGAGAAATAGCTGTGGAAAAAAAAAAAAAAAGATTTGGTATGTGGTATGTTAACCCTGTGCTCTTGGAAGTGATAAAATTTAGGTTATAAGAATTAAATATCACAGTTAGAAAAATCAGTGATTTTATTTATCTATCTATTTATCTATCATAGAAGGACTAATGTAATGCAAGCTGGCTAAATCACTGATAAATCATATCTTAAATCATGCAACCAACCAAACAATGTAAAAATCCAGCATTCATATTTATGAATGTCACTCTCATCATGGAAGTGGGTTATTTCAAATATCTTACTACAAGCCCTGGGAATACAACAAGGTTACCTTAAACCAATGGCATTTTGCTCCCCAGGTGAGATTTGGCAATGTCTGGAGAGATACTTGATTGTCACAACTAAGTCTATTGGCATCTACTAGGTCGGGCCCAGGAATGCTAGAAAACATCCTATAATGCACAGGATAACTACAAACAGAGTTTATCTGGCCCATGTGTCAATAGTGTTCAAGGTAAGAAACCCTGCCTGATGGGGCAGCCCATGGCATGATGGTTAAGATGGCTGAATCCCATGTAGCTGATCTTGCAGTTGGAACCCTAACCTGGCAGCTTGAAATACATTCCGGGCAAATGTGTTTGCATGCCCAAAATCCAAAAGAAGAGAGAAACAAAGGAGAAGGGATTGCAGCACGAACTGCATGACCATTCTCCATGGCCAGTGCTTTCTTTGCTTATCTCTGTTTTTCTCTGGCAACTGCATGTACTTTCTAGCAAAATTAAAAAAAAAAAATAGAGAAAAACACAGAGAGAGAGAGAAATCCTGCATGAACCTGACACCCAATGCAACTGCAACATATTATGCAAATACCTACATTCTGGGGGCCACTGGGGATGTATGGCCATTCTAGGAAGAGTAATTTGTTCCAGTAAGGCTCTTGCTACCCACAAAACTAGTAAGATGTTTGCCTTACCTAATGTCAACTCATAGGTCAGTGAAAATTAACTATTTTATGTAACATATGGTATATAATCTTTCTCAGCTCTGTGTGTGTGTGTGTGTGTGTGTGTGTGTGTGATTTTCCGAAATAGAGAACATTGCAATAAAGCAGATGACATATTTAATTTTATCAAGTT
>NW_006159508.1:1012396-1026613 GCF_000334495.1 Tupaia belangeri chinensis
AAGCAGATGACATATTTAATTTTATCAAGTTTCTGCTACACTCTTTGACTCTTTGATGAGATTATATGCAGTGTACAGTGGATGCCTACTACATATTTACTGATTTTTGAGAAAAGAAAGTTAGTAAACCAATTTCTGCTATCTTTCTTTTTAAAGAACTGTGTTTGTATTCTTCCTCTCATTTTCTAACATGTATAGGGTGCTTGTTGCCATAGTAATCACTGATTTAGCACAACATTTTTTTTCCTTCCTTATTTTTTTTAAAAAAAATTTAGTTTCCATTTCTGCCAAGAAGGAACATTTTAATCTACCCATTATGCTAGCTTAGGGAATTTGGAGGCCACAGAAGTTGTCATTTAGGCAAAGACTCTCAGAAAGTCAATTGTTACTATCAGTCGTGCCAAGAACTCTACCCCAGTCCCAGAGAGGAAATGGGACATGATATAAAAAATGTTGTAGCTAAGGAGGGAAGTCCTCTGCTCTATTTCACAGAGTCCCCCAGCAGAGTATGAAGCCTCCAGGTCCCTGGTTAGCACATTGTGTCTACCTAAACAAATTCTCTTGCTTAAAAAACATCGATGTTCTGAAAACAAGGACCTCTTTAAGACAAAAATGTACCTTAATCTACTTATTTTGAGGATAGGGTGAAAACAACACACACACACACACACACCAGCTAACCAATCAATCAACAAACAAAAACCCCTTGAGATGTTTAATAGAAGTAGGGAAATCTTGTTGAAGATATTAAATAAGTAGTTTTTATTCTTCATAAGATAAAAAGTCCTGCTTGAGTCTCTTGACTGACTAAACTCTTTCTAGTATTAGATAAATCAGGTCTCAAATCTGCTCTAGCCTTTCTAGTCAGAACACAAATTGCTATAAACACACATCTCCAAGACTGTGTGCAGGCCTGTTTTATGACAATGTTTTATGCTAACCTGAACTTTTATAACTGATGCTGCAATCTGGGAGGGCCAGATTCTTCTCAACAAGTTGAACTCACTTGCTCACCTAGTTGTGGTGTTCTATGAGTCTGTCTGACACCTCCTGGGAAATGCCACCTACCTGGGTAGGAGCTCCTAGTCAGAGGAATAAAGTCAAGGTTGATGTTAGGCTCCTATCTGACATGTTTACTGCTTTAAGAGAAGAAAAGCAGAGGAAGAGAAAGAAAAACAAATGTGGAACTGTAGGATTTTCAATTTTTAGAATGTCTGCTTAAGATCAGAATGACGAAAACTCAAAATTAAGACATGGGGAAGGAAAGATTAAGAATGTGTAGTTAAAGCTGTTCCTTATCCAAAGACTTCACACAACTAGCTCACAGCTCCCATAGGAACTTTAATGCAGGACAGAACTGCTCTACACAAGAACAGATGTGGGGGGGTTACCATTTGTTTTTACTAATAGTATGCAGAGAGAATAAACACACATTGTTTTTCAAGCAGACTCATAACTGTCCATATTGTTTTATGCATTCAGCATATTTCCTATTGTTTTCTACTAGGAACAAAGACGTGAATATGTACTTCCTTTTAACTTCATGGAAATGGGCAAAGAGTAAAGGGAAGAAAGATAATACTTCCTGTAACCTCGACTGTTTTGCTGAGAACACCCTTAAAGGAATGTGCCTCTGTCACAATAACAAAAGCATTTAATAAAATGTCTTTAAAATAATTAGTCTCTAGGGAAAAGTGTAAGAAATATGTAATTAGTAGAAAATATGCATTCAATTTCACTAAATATGGCCATTCTTCCCATTTAAATCCTCAGACTACAGAGTGTGTTTATTTGGGCAGCAAGTTAAACGATATCACTTTCTCCATGTAAGTCAGGAGTTCACTGAACCATGAATAAGTATGCCTGCATGTGTTTCAGAATGATCTGCAAAATACTTATACCCCAGACTTCAATTCTGTTGTCAAAAATAACAATGCACAATGTGGGACCAGCAGATGGCGTAGTGGTTACATTGCTGGATGCCCACGTAGTTGACAGCTGTTCAAGTCCCAGACCCAGCAGTTTAAAACTCATGCCTACTAAGTATGTGTGTGTTCCTAGAATCCAAAGAAGAGAATGGAGCAGAAGGGATTGTAGCGTGGCTATGCCCCCAGGGGGATCAATTCTCATGTTCTGTCTCTGTCTCTATTGCTCCAACAGGCACACATGCCCTATAGCAAAAAATAAAAATAAATAAAAAATAAATCTTAAAAAAATAATAATGCCCAATGCATATTTAAGATCATTGCAAGATGATGATATAAATTTGAAAGAATGAGTTACAAAATAAGACAACATCAAAGTATACAAGATAATGCAATCCATTTCAATTACCTACATAGCTTGGAAAAACTAGCTGCTGGTGAAAAAATGTGATGAGAAATACCTTATTAACTCACTGTATTTTTTTCAGTTTCATTAACATCTTTAAAAAGTTACTAGTGAAAATAAGCTTTTATCTCTATTAAGCAGTATCTTTTCAACCACCCTAATCTTTAACAGCTCAATAAAACATTCGAGAGTAATTAAAAAACAAAAACAAACAGGAAGAAAAAAAGATAAAAATATAAAGCAGAGAGAGAAACCATAGGCTGCTGTGTTGATGACAACTATTCCAGAGATGACGACTTGACTTTGAGTCTGTTTCTGTCTTATCGGTATTCATGCTTAGGATGGTATTGGGGAAGGGATGATTTCTTCAGTCTGTAGAAAGTTTAATAACTAGCCAGGAAGACCAGGGTTTAAATATGCAATTTCTATAGGCCTGAAAAAGTAATGTCAGTAAGTAGCTTTATTATTTCTTACTGGAAAATGATGTTGAGAATGTTTCAGAAAGCTGAGTAAGTCTCTATGTAGGGACTGGATCAGTGAACTTTACTGAACAGAAGAAAATTGAAGCCTTATTTTAGGGACAGAATGAGAACAGATACATAGTACTTAAAGTAATTCCTAAAACACAGTAAATACTCCAAAATATTTCTGACTCCACACTTTCCTTTTCTCTTTCTGAACGACATACACTCTAGTGTTCAATGCTAGAGGTATATTTATGTCCGTTGATGATCTACCTTATGTCCTTCAGGCCAATTTTCTCAATTGACAACAATGACTATGACAGACAACAAAATTTAGGATGAGTTCCAACAAAGATTAATTAGCTTGTCTTATTCTGTTGTCAAAATCTATGTCAACCAAGTTTTCTACTGCTTAACAGTGAGGACTAGAAAGAGAATTAGCGGCACATCCAACCTTACTAGTGGAAACATCAACACTAAGAAGCATTGCCAGCTGATCATGAGCCTGAGCTCCATCTCTGCACTTAAAGGTTTTCACATTGTCATTATTTCACGTCTGAATACATTTTCTGAGCCTGACCATTCCTTTCCAGTCTTCTCAATGCCGATACACTGAATCGTTTATGTAATGTTTCATACATAGGAACAAAGCTCAGGCCCTACTCCAAGAAAAGTGGAACAAAGCAGTCAGGAACGGGAAGGATTCTCACCAGGAGGACCACTCTATGAATCAATAGAAATAGAGATCAGAGGTCAAAGGAAGATAATTCTCTTTCTCCCCTGGGAATCAACAGCATCTGCATGGATTTCTACAACTGGCTATATGACCCAGAGCACTTTCTTAAAGTAGGACACATTGTGCTCTGAATCCAGACCTGACACTAAATTTATTATGGCTGGATAGCTGCTGTCTTAACAGAGAATGGCCGTGAGATACTGAACTTACACATTAAACAGCTGAGCCAACGGATGCTTCAACTGCCAGGGAAATAACAGAATGGGGAGACCCTCTGTTCATTTGACACTGGTGCCAGCTTAGCAAAACAGCTTTTTTTTTTTTCTCCCTGTAATCAGTAAAACAAATAACCTACCAACATCCATAGCCTTTTAGCTCTTAAAAATATAGCATCTTCAAAAAGTTTACAGAAAATATGCTTTGTGAAAACACTATGAGTTTATTTCAAAAATTTTTGCACCAAAATAAAGTATTTTACTTTCATTTTTCCATAAACTTTTTGAAATCTCTTTATATAAAGTCATTTTTCTTTTTTAGTTTACTTTTAATGCAAGGCTGATTCCAGGCTCTAAAGAGGTATAATGAGCCTGCCTGTAGCCTGGTGGTTAAAGTGACTGGATCCTACATGACCAGTTGTATGGGTCAAGTCTCAGACCAGTGCCTTGAGTGCAGGTGTGCCTAAAGTCCCCAAAGGAAAGAGAGATGGGGGAGAAGGGATTGCAGTGTGGCTATGCCCCACAGAGGGTACTTTCTTGCTTTCCCTCTTTCTCTCTTTGTCTCTCTCCAGTGAGTACATGTGCTCTTTGGCAAACAAACATAAAAGGAGAAGCAGCAGCAGTAGCAGCAAAATAACACAACTTGGTCTCTCTCCCTAATCTTCATCTGCTTCTTCAGTTCCTATGACTGATCCATCTGCCCTTCAACTTGGCTGGATTTTATCAACACTATTAGCAGAGGGGCCTTCTGAGCTATGTAACTAATAAATGCATGATACCTAGATCCTTTCCTGCCATAAGTTATGTTCCTATCTTGTTTCTCATTACTGGTGGTGTACCGGTTTTTCTATTGTATATTGTTAAATCTGAAATAACTTAAAAATTATTACAGCAATACAAGTTCATTATAAAAAATAAAAATTAGAGGTGAATAGAAAGAAGAAAAGAATATCCATTATCATAGCAACAAAAGTTAATAACTGTTAACACAATTTCCAAAAGCTTTTTTCCTATAAAAATAATTAATTTTTATTTAATTTAATTAATTTATTTATTTTAATTTGACCAGAGAGGGAGAGAGTGAGAGAGAGACAGAGAAAGTGAGAAAGCAAGCCGCCAGGTCCAAGACTCAACCATGGTTGGCCATGTGGGAGTCCAGCACTCTTAAACATCACATCACCTGCCAGCCCCCCAAAGGTTTTTTCTATGTACATATTTCTTTTTTGTTTTTACAAAAGTGTAATCCCAAAACACTTAATATTATGAAAATCTTCCTTTTTGTGACATAAAATATATATGAACATCATTTTTGTCAGTGATATTTATGTGGAATTTTCTTTTTAAATGGTTGTAAAGTATTTTCTTGTAACTTTCATAACCATCACCAGTTTGATATTTAGCCTGTTTTTTAAATTTTTTAAAAAAATGTATTATTTTTACTGCTCTACATTGTCTTTTATAGTATATTTATTTTTATTACGTCTAACATAATTTTTGATGTCTGCATGGTATCTTATAAATAGACATGCCAGGGAAACAGCAGATAGCATAATGGTTACATCGCTGGTGTCCCACATGGCCAACAACAGTTCGAGTCCCAGACCTCGTGGCTTGAAATTCAAGCTGGGTAAGTGTCTGTACATATCCAAAATCCCAAGAGTAGAATGGAGTAGAAGGGATAGCAGCATGCCCATCAGCCCACAGGTTGATTTCTCACCTTCTGTCTCTCTGTCTCTGGAGAATGCACGTGCCCTATAGCAAAAACAAACAAACAAACAAAAAAACCTCTCAAAATAGATAAATAAATAAATAGACATGCTAGAATTTAACCATTTTCTTAGTGTTGGCTATTTATGTTATTTCCAATATTTTGCTTTTGAAAGCACTGCTGCATATTATGTATACTGTTTTGGTAACAGTTCTGATATATCTTTAGAAAAAAACAAAAGTACCAAGTTAAAATGAATCTATTTAGGACTCCTGTTATATTTCCAAATTTACAGAAAATTGTACTGATTTAGGTCATCATTCACAATATGTTAATATTATGGGAGTGTCCTTATTCTGCATCACCATCAATTCCACATATTTTTTACTAATTTTATAGAATTAAAATATTTTATGTGCCCTTTTTTTTAATCTGTTGGATCTTTTTTCCTGCTTATTTGTAAGAGTTCTTTACATATGAAGATATTGACTTGTCTGTCACATATATCACAACTACTTTCTTCATATCTGTCATATCTGTTTTCTTCTTATACGTATTCTTTCTTTAAATTTATTCTTATTTGCATTTAATCACTTTACATCTTTACAATGTACAACATGGTTTTACTCACCATGAATATGGTGCACATTGGTCAAGTCAAGGGTATTACCATATACATTATGAACAGATAACTTTTCACTTTTGTGTCTATTAAAAGTTTCGTTTTGTTTTGTTTTCCTGATCTCCTCCCTCCCACCTATTACTCACCCCCTCTATACTGTCTCTAGTATCTAAAGGTAGCCTCCCTGCTATATACCTTCCAATCTTTCAGTTTCTGCTTTAGAGTGTAGATATTCAGTATATATTAAGAGGGAACATACGTATCTATCTTTCATAGTCTTTTTTTGCTTTGCTTAGCATTATATCTTCCATATCATCTACTTTCTATCAAATGTCAGGGCCTCATTGTTTTTAATGGGTGAGTAGTATTCCATAGAATACATGTGCCACTTTTTTTTTTTTTTTCAATCCATGTGTCCATTCTTGGACATTTGGGTTGATTCCATATCCCAGCAATTGTGAATGATGCTGCAATAAATGTGGATGAGCAAGTGTTTTTCTGAATGAGAGTTTTCCTTTCCTTTGGGTAGAGACCTAAGAGTTGAATTACTGGATCATATGGTAGTTCTATTTGTAGGTTTCTGAACCTGCATATTGTTCATCACAATGGTTGTACTACTTTATATTCCTATGAACACTGTAGGAGTGTTCCCTTTTCACTGCAGCCTCACCAGCACTTATCATTCTTTATTTTATTTTAATCTTAGCCATTCTGACTGGGTTTGATTTGCATTTCCTTTATGATAAGAGACATTGAACTTGTTTTCATATATTTCTTTGGTCATTCATAGGTCTTCTTTGGAGAGTTGACTATTCAGCTCATTCGCCCATCTTTTGATTGAAATGACTCTTTTTGGAGAGGTAATGCTACTTGAGTTCCCTGTATATTCTAGTTATCAGTCCTTATCCAAGGCTTAGCTTGCAAATATATTCTCCTATTCTGATGGTTGTCTTCTCACCTTAATTATTGTTTCTTTTGTCATGCAGAAGCTTTTTAGCCTGATGTAGTTCTACATGTTGATTTTCAAGATTGTTTAGCTTGTTTTGAATATTCTGCCATTATAAACTATGCTAGATGATACTTGCAGCTCTTCTTCAACTGATGCTACCCAATCTTGACTGATTGGCGACATACCCTCCTAGGCCAAAGAAGAGGCAACAGATTTTGATATTTGCAAAGGACTTCAATATGACTTGTCAGGAAATAAACCAAGAGGCCAACAGAGGGCACGATGGTTAAAGCGCTGGACTCTCACACAGCCAACCATAGTTCAAGTCTTGGATTTGGTGGTTTGAAACTCATGCGGGGTGCTTATGTGTGCATTCCTCAAATCCCGAGAAGATAATGGAGAAGAAGGACTGCAGTGTGGCCATCCTCCCTGGGGGTGATTTCTCACTTTCTCTCTGTCTCTCCAGCAAGCAGATGCACCCTATAGCAAAAATAGACCCGACCTAGTTACGGTGGTGCAGGTAGTAGGGTGCTGTTACATTACATTAAAGTCATACAAGAAGGACCTAGGCATGGATTCTGGGTCAACCTGAACACCCTGGATGTGGGCTGGCTGGAAGGCTGATGGATCGCAGCATGATGAGACCCTATTAGGGTATCCTTTTCTCTTTCGATAAATAAATAAACTTAAAAAAAGACCAGTATGTATTATTTTCATATCCACATACCTTGAAAGAAAGAATAATTGTAGTCTACTTAAAGACTCTACATATATGTGGCAAAAGATTTAAAAATGAAATAAGGAATGTGGAGGTACAAAGAATCCAAGGCCCCAAGTGAGAGTGCATTTGTCAGAGATTCATCAGTCAAGATTAACTATTATTTTGAAAGTGTATTTTTATCTGTTAATATTTCCATGGCATTATAAAAGGAATGAACAGGCAAGACAGACATGGTATCACTTCATTCCCTTCAACTGGGTTAGAACACAACTGCAGAATGCTGAAAGATTTTCTAGTAGATTCAGCTTCTCAGCAAGAAATCCAGAAGGCAAGCAGTAGCTAACAAGATACCATGGGAAAACCAGATGTGAGATTTGCCTGACACTTGTTTAGGAGGTCCTCCTTCATCTCCCCTTCTTCACATACCCAATCTAGGATGAGAGCAGTTCAAGGAATAACTAGCAGGAACCCATGCCAGGTAGGTTGTGGCCACTGAGACCTTGATCCAAGTCAAGACTACACTGTCACGATTTCTGAAGAACCTTGTTAGATCGGTTGAAAGAATTTTATGCAAGTCTGCAGTGGCCAGATCTCTAGAAGTCTGGAACCAAAAAATAAAGACTGATTTTTAATCTGACTCTCACCAGAATGAAAAACTATCTAAATGTTCCCTAGGGACTTTACTTAGTTATGTTTCCAAAAATGCCATGCTGTGGGAAACACTAATATTAAATAAATAGTTCTTTTTTTTCGAGGACACTAAAAAAAAAAAAATCATTGATGAAGAACTGTGAAGCAGTTTTAAGTTGATGAAACTGACATAATGAAAACTACCATTTTTTTCTAAATTCCTTAGCTTAGTAACAACTCACATCATTCACTAAATTAATTCCACTTAACAAATAGGTTGAGAAAAAGAGGCTGAAGGCAGATCCTAGAATTGAAAGATGAGGGTGCATAATTGAGGAGGAAGACTCCTTTAGGGAAGAAAAAAAAGAGAAGACAGACTGGGCTATCTGAGAATTCTCCAAGGAAGCTGGAAGCCATACCAGTCAATGTCCCTGGCAATATAGCAAATTAATTTCAAATCAAACCATGCGTTCACTATATTTTTCTTTTCCAATTTTTTGTTTTCATTTGGCCTGAGTAAAAGTGGTTTGTAAAACTTTTATGGATCAGATGGGGAGGAAAGGAAAGAAGGAGAGGCAAGCAGGGAGGGAGGAAATGACCTGCTGGCAAAGTCAGCAGGGGCTGAACTGCCTACTGGCTCTACTGCAGAGCAAGAATGGAGAGGGAGGAGCAGAGAGCCATGGGAGAGAAAAGAGCCAGATCCCTCTCAAGATGGGGGTAGGGGATGGCTCTTCTCAAAAAACTGAGAGAGATTTTGTGGGTGACGTCAGAAATGGAGCATCTGCCTTCTAAGGACTTTGTCTGCCAACTGGCATGGGGGCAGGGTCTCAAGTGCCAATTCTCTTTGTAATAAGGAAAGGCAGGAAGGGAAATGAGCATTACACGCAGTGGGAAAAGCCACATTTGAAGGGCATAGGGGAGAGCAGAGAGGAAGCCACATGGAGTCTTGGTGCCCTCAGGGAGGAAGACATCCATATCTTATATGTGCGTGGTGTTTGACAGTTTACAAACACAGACACCATCATATTGGAACTTCACAGTTACCTGTGAGGGGGCTACTATTTCATAGTTGAAGAAATTACTTCCCAGGAATAAGTGATATACGTGACTGCAAGTTGTCTTAATGGGTCTAATGTTCTTTCTACTATTACTGAGCTGTTTCTGTGGGGCTCATTTGTGATTCCTAGTGTGACCTTCAAACACTATTTACATTTAGAACCCTACACTTCAGGGAAACTACACTAGCCTCAAATGTGCTGTCTGCTGCTATGCCTTTGCTTATGCTTCTGCCAGCTCTGAACTTCTTTACCCATCATGGATATTACCCACACTTTTCAAGGTCTAAATCTTCATACTATTTGTTTTTCTTTCATTATTACTTTGTCACGATTCTTTGTATTACAGATGTTTATATATATTTTTTCTTCTATGCTAAATACAAATTTATGTTAGCTTTTTTTTTTTTATAAGAGGTTTTTGCTATACGGCGCATGCACTCGCCAGACAGAGAGACAGAAAGCGAGAAATCACCCCCCAGGGAGGATGGTCACGCCGCAATCCCTTCTCCTCCATTCTCCTCTCAGGATCTTGGGCACGCATGCACACGCGCCCGGCATGAGTTTTAAGCCACAGGGTCCAGGATGCAAACCGTGGTCAACTACGTGGGAGTCCACCGACATAGCCAGTACGCTAACTGCTGGTCCCAATTTATGTTAGGTTTAATCTTAGTAAAACTCTTTGTAAAGTAAGAAAATTAGTTTTCAAGGAATGGACTAGTGAAAAAAAATTATACATCTTTATATCTAGTTCCTTGTCACATTAAGAGGGAAAAAAACTCCCCAAATCCAAACACATTCTGTTTACATTTAGTGTAAGATTTTACTAACTGAATTCTATTGGGTTGTCAGAAAAAGTCATGACACATTCTTGCATAGAAAAATATGACTTTCTGATCACCTAATATTCCTATATATTGAGTTAACATTTTGTATGTATGATTGTGAGGGTGTTTAATTCATTAAAATTAGTGAATATTTTTATTTTTTTCTATCTTTATTGAGTTTAAGATTCATGTGTCTAAATCTAGAATTTAGTACTTAATTAAAAACTATATAGCTGGGTACTAAAAGTCACAAATGGAGATTGTCCCACATATGATTTTCTAAATGTGTAACTCTTGGCTTTTATTGATTAAAACACAGGCGTTAAATACAATCTCAATTTTTTTTTTCTTTTCTTTTTTTTTTTTTTTTTTTTGGGGGTTTTTTGAGGGCACATGCGCTCGCCAGAAAGACAGAGAGGGACAGTGAGACAGAAAGCGAGAAATCACCCGCCCGGGGGGATGGCCATACTGCTATCCCTTTTCCTCCATTCTCCTCTCAGGTCTTGGGCACACACGCACACATGCCCGGCGTGAGTTTAAGCCGCCGGGTCCGGGATTTGAACTGTAGTCGACTACATAGGAGTCCAGAGACATAGCCATTACGCTAACTAACTGCTGGTCCCAAACTCAAATTTTCTTTTGATCATAACTCAGACTCATGTTTTCTTTAGTTATGGCTAACAAGAATCTGTGACAAAAAAAAAAAAAAAATCTCCTCAACACATCATATCATAGGGCTTTCACCTAATCTTTTCCACCAGATCAAAGTGAAAGGAAAGATTGCAAACACTGTCCTGGAGTCACTGTTCAGCTCATCTTAACTATACCAGTACCCCTTTAACTTTGTGCTTAGTAAAATGCCTCTGTCTCTCAGACAAAAGTTTTTGTTATTAGCTACACTCATTATTGTGTTATTTGATCTTAAATTAGTTTTAAATTCATTTTTATAATAATTTCTCTATTACATACAAAGTTCCACATCTTTGTGGAATATACAGTGAGTTTTTTTTAAAAAAACATATATACAATGTGTAATGTTCAAATTATTTCTATTTATGACTTACTACTTCAGAATTGAGCCACAGTTAAAAAAAATTAAAGTCATAAATTTATTCCATAATTAGGCATTTGTGCCTTTTATAAAGGACATTCATATATACGTGATGTAGGTTCTATGCACAGTACACATCAATAGTGCCACATGTAACTATTTTGGAACTTAAATTTAGATTTGAATTGGCATTCAAAGTTAATCCTCACTGAATAAAAAACATTAAAAATAAGACAAGTTTCATGCCAATTCCTCTTATTGAAAAGCAAACATTTTACAAAGCAAAAATCCTCCCATTAAACTCCCATCAAGAAGTAGACCCTTAATAACTCAAGGAGAAAATGCACTTTCTCCTCAATTAGCAGGTTGGTCATGTAAACAGCTTAGAAAGTTCTCAAGGGCTCCCCTTTCAAGAGCCCCAGCCTCTACTCCCTCATCCCCTCAGGGCAACAGGAACCAACATCTTTGTCCATTAACTGCACTTTTCTTTATTAAGAAAGACATTGTTAACCACAATGGGAGAGCTTAGGTCTTTGCTCTCACTTTGCCTACAGGACTAAAGTCAGTAGAACCTTTAATTCTGAAACAGTCAAGTTGCAGGCTATCTGACTCTTCAGGTATTCCAGGTAATGTTCTGAATAATCTGGAAAACCATTCATTTTTCATTTTCCCTCTTTCACTCCTCTGTTCATACACAGTTAACTTGAAATTCAACATTAGCTTCACATTAGTATGAGAATATTTATTGTGCAAATTCAAAGTACAAAACCTATTCATAGAAAGCACTCTGGCATCCAAAACAAATGTGTAACTAATAACGAATAATAATAGCATTGTCTCTGAAGGCAAGAGCATGAAAATATAGCTAGGAAGTAAAAATAAACCCCTGACAGTGCCATATGTGCCCCAAAGGAAATCAGTAGAAAGCTTTTGTTATTCTGAATATTAGGTGTCACTATTTCACTTGATATTATAAAATGTAACATTTTATAAATTTAAGGTTATCATGGATTTGCTGACCCCTGAGTATCTATTTAGGGTATTAACCTGAGACTATCAAAATAAAGTAGCTCCATAAATTATAACGTATTTCCTTATAGCTTTTCCATTTGTTAGTTATCGAGGGAAGAAAGGCTACACATATCTGATAATAAATCTTTCTGCTCTGTTTGTGTAAGTATTCGTCTTCCGCCTTGGAACCACTAAGATCACGTCTACGCTTATTCTGTAAAACACTGCTTCTGAAGATGCCTTCATTAATTGTTATGGTGATAAATTTTTGCAATAGAAATGGTGGTATAAAATAACATATTAAACTATATGATTTTATGAAATAGCTATCCATTTTGTAAAAGCAGTGTCTCGTGAGTTTGTGCACATCGAGGAAACAAATCCAAAAAAATATTGAACTAAATGAGGGTTCATCATTTCTCCACTCGTTTTCCCTACCCTATGTTCATTCAAAGATAGAATGGGGCCCCTCAGGACAACTGGTCTGACTGAGGTTGACACTTCTTGCATTTTCGTGATATGAAAGCAGAACCGCATTTCAGCAGTCTCAAGCTGGCATGAGTACCTTGCTTCCTAGCTTGGAATGCATAATTACCCAGAAAGCTAGTTGCTGAGCAGCTAAACAGACTGTATTGAAAGGTCCCATTGCTACTTGAGTGAATGCTGAAAAGTAGGGTGCTGTGGTGATACCTATGTTTTATACAAGCTACATACAAGCAATTGGCTAAAGACTAATTTTTCCTTTTTTTCAAAGTGGATGAAAGCTTAGGGGTAACAGCAATTATCTCTCTCTGTCGAATACTTGTATCCAGAAGTGGATTTACAATCCCATGAAAATTCTGCAATTTACTGAACCACTGAGCAAGTCCACACAGCTTCCCCTCCCTAACCCCATAGGATGTAACTCATTTCAAAAGAGGATTGGAGTCAACGATGTAAATGAAGTAGTCATCATAAGGCAGAAGGAGAAAAATAAGAGGAAAACATGCTCCCCCATTCCCATAAGAAATATAGGAATAGTTCTTCAATTATTGGACAGAATGCCAAGTTTCAGAGCATAAATGAATCCATTCTTTTTACTAAATGGAGAAAATGCTGCAGCGGAATTAGGGCTTAAAGTAAGGATGTGATACATACCTATACTTGCTAAAGCAATTTCTCTAAGAAAAACTTATATATGGGAAACATTATGGGTTGAAGCCAAGGAATGTCTTAAATATAGAGTGCTTTAAAAATGCACAAATATTTCCCTATCTTGTAAAATGGTAGCTTTCAAGAGACTGTCTTTAAAATACAATGGATGAGTCACAAAGTAACAGCTGCCCACTTTGCCAGCACATCCTACAAACTGGAATTCTTGGGAGATCACAACTGGCCTACCGATTTTCAACAAACAAGTGTTTCACCTTTTTATATTTGCATTGCGTCACTTGTACAATGGTTTATGATTGATTGGTTTGGATGTGTTTCTTTTTTTATGGAAGTGTAACAATAGAAAGAATGTGGGAATCCTTTGACAATCTCAATTTTCAATGATTTTAATGATATATAGTGTTTATCCTTGAGCTAACATGTGTTTATTTCTTCCTTTTCCATTCTTTTTTTCTTTTTCCAAACTCTGGTCATCCATGCAACACTGCAGCTAGAAGTTATTATAATTATAATAATAAATTTTGACCTGAAGTCTAATTTAAATTTCCATACATTTGTCTTATGCCTTGAAAATGATTACTTTCAATTTGAAAAATCTGTTAGTTGAGTCCTCAAGGAATATTATAATCTTGACAAAATAATCTTATGCAATATATCTTCTATCACTGTATGCTACAATGCATCATTTTCTTTCCCTTTTTTTTTTTTTTTTTTTTTTGTTTTTCACGGGGGGCCGTGTCGCCTT
>NW_006159508.1:1026940-1038463 GCF_000334495.1 Tupaia belangeri chinensis
TTTTTTTTTTTTTTTTTTATTTTTCCAGAGGATGCCTGTGCTCACTAGAGAGAGAGAGAGAAACAAAGAGAAGAAAAGTGAGAAAGCACCTTCCTATGAGGCATGGTCCCTTTCTCCCTCCTTTGGGAGTTTGGGCATGCATACGCATGTGTCAGCATGTCCCTCAAGCACTGGGACTGGGACTCAAACAACAAACTCAGTCATTTGGGATCCAGCCACCTTAACTACCACTCCATGGGCTGGCTCTACATCATTCTTTTTCTATGTCACAAAGCTTTTAAGTGTTTTTCCTCATAGAAAAATGCAGTTAACATTGAATTCATCTGTTACCAGTCACCTTTAAAAACTACGTGCACACACAAATATGCACATACATATGGACATATACATACATACACAGAGGCCTCAATGCAGTTATATTCTGCATTGCCTTAAAAATTTGTACATATAAGCCAAAGATTATGCTAAATATGATTTACTTTTAGATCATTTTCCATTTGATATACAATGTAAAAATACTATAAGACATTCTTCTTCTTGGATCTTTGTGGACTCCTGGGCTTTCTTTCCAAAATGCTAGGATATTCCCCTGACAACTTTAATAGAACAATGGATATAGAAATGCCAGACAGTGCATTTAAAAACTTGTAAATAGTCTTTGGAGTTATCAATGTCTACAGCCTGTCACTTCCAGACAGGTGAAGGTAGGAAATGATGCTAACACAGGTCTATGGTAAAAGCTGAGTACAGGTGATTTGCTAGTAAACCCAAGGAGTGGAATGTCTTTCCAGATTGGCTGATAAATTCAGTGTGCAGAAGCTATGGGAAAGCCACAGCCCTCTGCTATCCAAAGCTGTATGTGTGGTTTTGAGGGCTCGGCCAAGAGGATTGCCAGCGTGGTTCTGCATTTCCAGTAAGCATACAATTTAAATATTTAAAAAATTAAAAAAAAAAAAAACAGCTCATCCCTGTTAATTCCAAGTCAAAGGACCTTGTAGGTCACTTCTCTGATACTCAGAGACATCAGCAGAAGGACCTAACTTCCCACATTTACTGTTGGGGTTTAAGCAGTATGGGACATGCATTCCCCCATCTGTGTCATGCACTGACTACATCAACACAAAACAGGAACAAGGCAATCCTCTCTGTGACATATACTCCTATTTCTTTGCCAGTGTTCTTACTTCATGACGCCAATGCAAAGAATACACTGAGGATGAGTGAGTTCTTGGACCAGTTCCACCCCTTCATGTCCGAATGATCTTAGTAAGTAAGTCACTAGATTACTCATGGACTATTTCCTTATCTGTGAAATGAGATATTCGACTAGAGGTTCTCTAAGGTTCTTCCAGTTCTTCAAATTTCAAAGAGTTCTCAGTATATTTCTCCCTGCTTTCTGCCTGTATCCACTTGTCTATTTTTATTTTATACTTTGTTAGATTCTCCTCCTAGAGGAAGCCTTCTTTTTCCACCATACAGATACCCTGTCCTGGGAAAATACATATTTCATCGTTGAAATCCCCCCAGCTTGTAACACATTGCATTTTGATGGCTATGCCTGCATAAACTGTCATGTTCTTTCTAGGAAGACCTTCTCTCCCTTGTTTACCTGTTATTTCTAATTCCCTGGCACTTAGCATGCATTCAATAAATATCTTTTGAATAACAGGTCTACCTAACCTTCTCTCAGAGGGCACCCTCAGGCTAAAGGGGTGCTCAAGAGGAGTCACATTTTGCTTTTCCTGCTAATACTTTTAAGAAGGAGCCAGCTTTGTGTTCAGTCTCTTTTGAGGTGACTTGGTTAAGCTTGATTCTTCACTGATGACTGTTTTAGGACCAGTTTGCATGTATTCACTTACAAGTGCACTCACATCTAACTGTGGCAGACACAAAGGAATGTAGTCCATAAGTTGTAAATACTCTATCTTCCTAACAATTTAGGACTCCTCCATTATACTAGAATGTGAGATTGGTGGAAAGGATCATTTTTTTTCTCAGCCTCTTATAGTTCATTTTCTCATTTTCCTCCCACCACCCAGTTTCTAACACAGTTTGGGGCATCAAACATTAATTAATATATTTTAAACAAAAGTTTTGAGTTGAACCAGATCACATCCAATCTAAACTCACATCCTCAAATTCTTTATGTTATGTTGTTCTCTGTAAAATGTACAGCTGTTTGGATCAGCAGTTAGCGTAATGCCTATGTCACTGGACTCCCATGTAGTCAACCGCGGTTCGAGTCCCGGACCCAGTGGCTTAAACTCACACCGGGCACGCGTGTGTGCATGCCCAAGATCCTGAGAGGAGAATGGAGGAGAAGGGATTGCAGTATGGCCATCCCCCCTGGGGGATGATTTCTCACTTTCTATCTCTCTGTCTTTCTGGCAAGCACACGTACCCTGTAGCAAAAAACTCTCAAAAAACATTTTTTTTACAGGTGTTTAGATAGTCTTCTCAGCCTTAATTTTTAATTTTTTTCTATTTTATTTTATAATTTCTTATTATTTATATTTGACTGTTGTATATTTTTGTGGGGTACAACACAAATTTAGATAGATAGATGATAGATAGATAGATAGATATAGATATAGACAGATAGGCAATGTCTATTTTTTTCACTTAGTTGTAGTATGGCACTCCAAAACCCATTTGCCCTGTCTCCCTACCTTCTTGTGTCTGTTATTAATAAATGCCTTTTTTCCTGATACTCATCTTTACCCCGTATTCAGTCTCTGGTGTGTACAGTTGTCCTCTCTGCTTCTCTGTCTTCAAATCTTCCAATTTCTACCATAGAGTGCAGACATACAGTGTATACTGAATGAGGACAAACAGTGTTTGTCTTTCACAGTCTGGTTTATTTCACTTATAGACTATGGGTGGTTTTATTGCTGTGGCACATCTCTGCAGATTCACAAGAACAAAGGCCAATTTGGAAGCACTAAGTGGAGAGACTATCTTTTGTTTTATTTTCTATATGTCTCTTCTGAAACTACAGAGAATATTAGCACATTAGATGTTCCATTTACACAAGTGACACAATAAAACATAGTTCAACTGCCTGAATCTGGGCGAAGGGAGACAGCAATTAAGAAACCTTGGAAAATAAGGAGTGCAAGTAGGTGGCCCAATTGGGGGAATTGAAAGTACAAAGTACAATGAAACTACATTCTAATTAACAAGCCACTGCATATTAAAGCATGCCTTCCGGCACATGAAAGTGGAAAACAGTACCAAAGGCCTATATATTGAAAGGTTCTTAATTTAAATATTTAAAACTCATGGGCTTAATCAAGATTTAGTTATACATGTTATTTATCCCTTGGGCTTGACCAGTTCTGCTATGGTGAAAGATACCATATTGGAGCACATTTTAACTGCAGTACTGAGCAAAGACATTAGTATAGGAAATAGTTTACAGCCTTAACAATAAAGGAAATAAATTTTTAGTAACTTACCTGCAACTACATAGGAATGAAAAAAAGTCATAATTATAGAACATGCTTTAAATCAAAATCAATGACTATAGTTAATCATCACTTTTTATATTTCTGAGAATATACCAATTCAAGAAAGCCCTACCTTCTTTATAGTTTTTTGTATATTTGAGACCATGAGCCAAGAATGCAAGGTGCTTTCCTCAGACAGGACATCTCCCTGAAACAGTCACATTGGTAGGACATCTGGTATTCCATTGAAAAAGCTAATAGTTGGGCAAGCAGGTGGCCTGGTGGTAAAGATGGTCGATCCCACATGGTCAACTGTGTGGTTGAGTCCCTGACCTGCAGACTTGAAAATCACATTGGGTGCATGTGTGTGCATGGCTAAAATCCCGAAATGAGAATGGAGGACTGGGAATTGTGGCCATTTCCTCTAGGGGGTGATTTCTCACTTTCTTTCTCTCTCTCTCTCAAGTGCATGTGCCCTATAGGAAAACTAAAATGAAAAATAATAATAAAAGAGCTAATTGTCAACTGAAATAGTACTTATAAGTATCCAATCAGATTTTATTACAGAGGTATATCCTAATTTTTTTTTTTCTGTTGAAAAAAAACTCTGCAGATTTGGTGTTCAGAAATACACTTATAGTCAATACAGAAATCAGGGTTTGTGCCCTGCTTTAAAGCCAAAAGATAATGGATTCTTAGGCTCTTTGTCAAGAACTTCCTGCTTCAGAATTGTCCAATGTGAGCTACTGGCCAGAAATCATTTTGTATCCCCAGAGATTTTTACATTCACAAATCTTCAGATACATGCACAGAGCAACCACACGGGTGCTTCTGTTTATCAAGAACGGGAATACATAGTCCACTATTTCCAATAGCTTAATTCTTACAGCACAGCCTTTACCTACTACCTAACTTGCTGAATGCAAGAGTGGGAGGCAATGGAAAATAGTGAGGCTTGAGAGTGGAAAGAAATATGAGAAGTAAGATATTTCTCAGTTAATTGGAAATAATTTCAATAGAAATCATCTTGCTCAGAAGATAGAAATTATGCCTTCCGCTCTAATCTGTCAGAAGGCAGATGTGGTAGTGAAAAAGTAGTCATATGTGCATGGTCTCCTTGTTTTTGCCTTGCTTTTCAATTTCACAGCTGGCTATGAGCCAACCAATTAAGCTGCTAATGTATTAATGGTGCTATTCCCACCTCTACACCACCCAAAATGGAGTTCCACGAGCTATTAAAAAATAGCCAAGTGTATAAGGATAACCCTGGGCCAAGACAGAAAAAAAAGGATAGGTGGAAAGAGAAAGGATAAAGAAAAAAGGAAGAAGCAACTGCTGGCAGCAAATACTAGAAAATAACCTACTAAATAACAGCCTCTGATTTAACTTGTTAATAAATCATGGAGCTAAAGATAGAACACATGGCTCTTTTCAGAAAGGTTTAGGCAATAAATCTTAGAGATGGTCGGTTAGATTATGAGAGTACCCCTCTGAGGGATATGCAATAATGTCATGAAAAAAAATCAGATCATCAGGACACTAAATTATCCTGACTTATGGAAATTCTGGCAAAATCTTTCGATTGATCTGTTACTGGAAAAATTATGATGAAATCAACATCTATTAATAACAGGGATCACACTGAAAATCAGTTTGCTTGCTTTACACTGAAAGATGGTGTCTAGTAAGAGGTCCATATATTACACCTATAATTTCATGTATATGAGCATTGTGGGACAAAAGAAAGCTTTGCAGATACTTCTGTATAAATAGCAGTGGGAAAGGAGAATTTTGAGATTTTTCTTACTATAAAAATATAGTCAGGGGGTCAGCAGGAGAACACTGGACTCCCACATGGTCAACCGTGGTCAAGTGTCAGACCTGGTGGCTTTCTCTCTCTCTCCTTCTCTGGTCAAATTAAAATAAATAAATAAATAGATAGATAGATAAAGTTAAATAAAATAATCCTTTTAAAATATATATAATCTGATCCATATTTCTAACATGTGATTTCAATAATCCTTTTCTCACCTTCTGAACTCATGTATAAATTATTTGCAATATTTGATAATCATGCTAATACATTGCCTACCATTTTCTTGCTGTGTTCATCATAGCACTTTTGATTGAGAAATATTGTTACCATTATTCAGAAAAGGAAACATGTTTGTTTTGTTCTTTTTCCCCATACTTCATCACATCTATTTCTTCTTATGCAGTCAAAGCTGAGGCAAACAGTTTTAAGAACACATAAATTAAATAGCCATGGCCATAAAGCCACAAATGGGATTTAAAATGAGATTTTTTTGAGTCTCATAATGGTGCACTTTCGACAACACTGAGATACAGCTATGAGCTTTGTCAATGAATTCCCAAATCTGAATCTGTAAGGAACAAAAAGCTTTATTTGGGGTCTTAGGAGCTACAACTTAAGAAGCGCAGACTGATAAAGCCAAAACTGTGTTTTAAGGAGTTAAGAAGTTGGTTTTATAGACATAGAAGGGCTCAAAAAAGCATAAACAAAGTACAAATGTGGGTTGGTCATTTCAAAATTTCCTTCCTGGTAAGGCAGGAATAGGGAGATGGAACAAGAGTAAAATAACTTAGTGATTAACATCAAGTTACTTCAGGTTACCTCTTTTGTGTAAGGATTAAAACAGAAGGAACTGTTTTCATTAAATTAGCCTTTGTGGAATACTAGGCCTAGGTTGTTATCTCTCTCTCTTCTGATTTCTCTTTAGGTTTTAAAAATATTTCATATTGGGTATACTATTACTATATAGACACCTAAGTTATTTTAAAATCATTCTCTTAATGTACACAGGGCCAGTAAGCAGTGTGGTGGTTAAGGTGCTGGATTCTCATATGGCTGACCACAACTCGAACCTCAGGCCTGGTGGCTTGAAAAATCATGCCACACATGTGTGCATGGGTGCCCAAATTCCTAGGAGATGATTTGGAGGAAAGGGGATTGTGACATGGCCATCCCCATGAGATGTGATTTCTCACTTCCCTTCTCTTTGTCTCTCTGTCTCTCTGGTGAGTGTATGCACTCTGTGACAAAACCTGAAAAATTAATAATTAATTAAAATTACTGATGTTGAACTATTTATCCTGTTTTTACATGAGAGACAGTAACTAACTAGCACAACAAATCCTTCAAGATTTTTTTTAATGAGCAAGAGGAGAGACAGAGTTTCTGTTTGTTTGTTTGTTTTTGGACAGGTCCTTACCATGTCATGATTTCTGGTTATTATTGCTGATTTAGAAAAAAAATGCCTATTTTAAGAATTTTTTAATAAGCAGATCCCTCTTTTCTTAATAAAGTAAATATTAGGAAGAATTCAGACTTTACTGACATTGGTCTGCTTTATACCCTATATTTATAGCTTTTTGTTTGTTTTTCCCCTCCAAATACCATGTGAGTCTCATTTGAAAGGTAAGTGAGCCCTATAGCTTGAGACCTTATTATATGTAATACCAAGGCACAGCATGATACAAATCAATGTCCTTTAAGTAGGAACTCAAAGGCATACAAAGGTATAATATGTGTCAAGAAGATTCATTTCAAATTCCTTTGTCCATAAGGCAGCTATTCATATTTTCTAATCCCTAGATAAACAGGCATAGGATAGATGTACATAGAAGGTAATGCATTATATTCTCATGAACTCTGAGTTTACTCACTGTAGGCAAATGATGACGTGTTTCACTAGGTATTATATATAATAATGCAGAATAATTTACCACCTAACAGCTGCTAAGAAAATTTATTTCTTGAGTACCATATTTCATACCAATTGAAAGAGAAAATTTGTTGGAATTATGCAAGAGAAATAACAACATTTAAATGGCACCTTGATTGTATGAACAATTTAGAAGTGGAAAATTAATACTTTGATTTCTGTAATATAAAAACACTGCTCATATAAAATTCAAGTATTTTATAAAATGAAACACAAATCAAAGTGCTAACAGAACTACTAATGAGTGAAACTACATTTTTTTACTATCTGTTTTTTTTAAGCATTGATATTATTGGAAAACAGTACTTTATATTGAGGCCCAAATTCTGGGTTCTATTGGGATGCTAGTCACTCCAGACCATGGAGAAACAAACATCTGTAGCCACATAATATAGTCTCTCATGAGAGATACCTTGGCAAACAGGTGTATTTTTTTTCTCCAGGAGCTTTTTTTTTTTTTTTTTTTTTTTTTTTCCACGATATATAGTCTCTCATGAGAGATACCTTGGCAAACAGGTGTTTTTTTTTTCTCCAGGAGCTTTTTTTTTTTTTTTTTTTTTTTCATTTCTTCCACGATATAGAGAGCAACAGAGACAGGAACTCCTAATAGGTCCTTCAGGCCATGATTCACACCTAGTCTCAGCCAGCCTGGATCACTTGGTGTTCTCAGGGAGGTCCCTGGATGTGAACCCAGGATACTGTGCATGTTGGTCCAGTTACGTTAGCACTGTACTACCGTACACCCCAACAAGGTGTGTTTCAATGTAATATGTATCTCATTTTTGCCTAGCACACTGAGTCCATTGCACAGTGTTACCTGAATATTCTGCCAAATAACATCAAAACTCAGATAATTAAGAATATTTTTAGATCAAATAATTCTAATTCTAGGCTTGTATGATTATTTTTTGTACTAAATTCTATATTGTCTGTCTTGACTGATCTATCACCTATCACTGAGCTAATAAAATATGTAATTCTCTAATTATTTTTCTATTCCATCCACACTTATGAGTAATTGTTTTAATGAAGACTTGTTTTAGAGATGTACTCATTATCACATACTTTTGCAATATTTCTTTTTTAAAATCAATAAATAAGCTTACTTTGTCATACCTTATGAAGTGTAAATATCTTTATCATGGAAAATGTAAAGTTAATTTGATTTGTCTTGAGTCGGCTTATGCCTAAAGATCAATATTGTTCTTTTTAATCCTACACGGACGTATCCCCCCAAAATACTTTGAGTTAAAAAAAATGAAGACTATGATGTGTGTTTAAAATAAGGCAATAGGAATCAATTAGAGAAAACAGCGCTGGGAAAGAAGGGATGTAGACAGATTTGAATCATTTGGACACCAGAAAGAACAGAGAACATAGCTCAGACAGATATTTGCTATAAAAGAGAACGAGAGAGTATTTAAGAACAGAGACCTAAGGAGTATCTATGGGATGCATGAAGAAGGCAGATGAGGATAGATAAGAGCCTTGGTAGCTTAGGAACGCACCAAGCATTTCTCTAGGCTTGGGCAGCCCAATCTAAGAGCAAGGTAAGGTAAGGCAAGGCTAAGAGGTCTAAGTTGTTGTTATGCTGTTGAATAATTGCCATTTAGAGCTAAAACAGACTTCAGAGATTCTCTTATTTAAAAAAAAAAAAAAGGAAAGAAAAAGAAAAGAAAGAACTGGTAACATTTTTGAGTGCTACATAGATAGCACTATATATACTTGCAATCCCACAGATCTGCATCAACAGCAACTCTACAATTTCCCTGAAGATACAGAAGAAAAATCAATCATTCTAATCTATTGGGCTGTCGGAAAAGTCATGGCATATGTTTTCTGTTTTTCTATGGGAAAATATGTCATGACTTTTCCAACAACTCAATATATGGAAAAAGAAAACTGCCAATGTAGTTTGACTAGCAAGTCTTTAGAGTTGTGGTTTAGACATAATGGATTTCTTCTCCCATTGCCTCTAATCCAATTAATTTCCCATATCTGTCTCCATTCCAGCAGACATGTTCATCAGCCAAGTTGTATTAGGCTGATTTTTGTATGGTTTCATTTAATAAGAAAGAAAAGGTTAGGATGTGGGTAAGTAAAGCAAGCAGACAGAAATATGTGTCACAAATTTCTAGTGACTATGGCTCTCTTATTATAAGTGGCTTCAATAGAAAAGCAATTCCTCTATTTTCCTGAGACAGCAACACATAGACAGTTGTCAAAATTGTGTGAGTATGCCTCATTTCCTAATTATTGTGCTTGCCTGATTATGAATGGTTGAGTGTCCCTGTTCACTTCCAAAGGTGCTCCAATTTGGACAGTAAATTATAAGATTATTCTAAACACATTGTGACAAAGAGTGTCAATTTATATAAGACATTATAACTAATTTAACAGATCAATTCACTGAATATACAATACTTTGCATGTTCGTATCAAGTTTTAGTGAGTTTATCAAGACTCACTAAAAGGATTTAAGCTTCTCCTATTTGGCTTTTGTATTATTTGTTATCTTCCAATATGTTTCTTTTTTTTTTTTTATAAATAACTATACAAAAATTTAAGACAGGGAGTAATATTGAAAACAAAAGGAAATACAAATCAAGTTTCCTCACACTTAACCGTAAATCTTACACTGAGTAGTATTACATCATCCGTCATTATTTTTATTCTTTCTCTCAGTACAGGAGACATTTTTGAGATAAAAAAAAAAAACATAAATCATTCCTTATCAAGAAAAGCAAAGTTCAGAAAAATGAAATTACTGGGAAAAAAAAAAAAAAAAGATACTGGGCTGGTGGTGGTAGACAAATCAGACCAGCAGTCTAAGGAGACTTGTTGGGTCTGGGCACTCCTGATTCCCAAAGAGTTGCTTTCTTTTGCATTTTGTCTGTCTCCTAAAATTTATTCTTCCTTTCTTTTATTTCTCAAGAGCATCCTGACAGGGCATAAAGTCTCAAAACTTAGCTTTATCCTAACCATTAACTTTACCCACCAGAACAAAAAAAAAAAAAAAGAGAGACCAAAAATTAAAATTTTAACTTACCAACTTTTCTCTCAGGGATAGCATAAGGAGGTATCTATAAATCAGCATTTTAGATGTTCTTAGGTTTTTGACATCTGACTGTTGTTTAAAGACTACACGGAGAGCTTTCCAAACTCTTAGTCTTGTTACTACCTTCAATATGACAGATTTTACATTTTTTCTTGACTTCTCTATTGTCTTTTTTTTTTCTTTATTTATGATAGAGCACATATGAGAAAGAGAAACAGATATGTGCACTCTCGAGACTGTCATGCTGCAACGCCCCTTCTCCAGTCCTCCAGTCCTCTAGTCCATGTATCTTGCACATTCACACATGTGCCCAGTATGTTTCAGGCAGACCGGGGTGAGGATCTGAACCCCAGTTGCCACACGGGATCTGGCTTCTCTTGAGCTTGTGTGCCACCACCACTACCTTGTATGTCACCAGTACAGTTGTGCTACACAGCAAGCACAATATGACAGATTTTAATACCAACGAAGTGGAAGGACTTTAGAAAAGCTGGCCCATGAGACATAATTGGAAAGTACAGACTACTGTAAGAAAGCTATCATCAAAATATATTTTCTTAATATTCATTTTAGGGGCCAGGAAGTGGCATTGGTAAAGCAACTGGATTCACATGAGAAACGTCCTGGGCTCACATGGTGGGACCTCCCTGAGAAGGCTGGGTGTGTGCATGCCTACTTATGATACAGGTTGACTGAGGCTGGGGATAGATTGCAGCATGAAGAGTCTGTTAGGGGTACCTGAATCTCTTTTTCTCTTCTTTCTATTGTGGAAATAAATAAATAAGTAAGTAGGTAAGTAAATAAATAAATAAATAAATCTCTTTTTTTTTTTTTTTGAGAGGTTTTTGTTATAGGGCACGTGCGCTCACCAGACAGACAGAGAGAGACAGAGATAGAAAGCGAGAAATCACCCCCCAGGGGGGATGGCCACACAGCAATCCCTTCTCCTCCATTCTCCTCTCGGGATCTTGGGCACGCATGCACACACGCCCGGCGTGAGTTTTAAGCCACCAGGTCCGGGACGCGAACCGCGGTCAACTAAGTGGGAGTCCAGCGACATAGCCATTATGCTAACTACTGGTCCAATAAATGAATCTTTTTTTTATATAATTATTTTATTAACTCATTCATTTCTTTTAATTTGACCACACACACACACACACACACACACACACACACACACACACAGAAAGAGAGGAAAAGCGAGAAAGCAAGCCCCATTTATTCTAAGTAAATGACAGAAGTAACTAAGGAGGTTGAAAAGTCCCCA
>NW_006159508.1:1038485-1043651 GCF_000334495.1 Tupaia belangeri chinensis
TGGTCCCCAATAAATGAATCTTTTAAAAAATTTCTTCTATGACCAAATTTAGTTGGCTTCCAAAGCAAATGTTAGGATTTGCTCGACTGAAGAATTTAAAAAATTTAAAAGGAAAATAAAATTAATGTCTTTAAGACAATGTACTAGTAACAACAACAACCAAAAAAAAAAATAGAAAGAAAAAGAAAATTCTACCTGTAAAGTGCCTTTATTTTTCTTCTGGACACAGACCTATCTACTGGGTTAGATGTATGAACTGAATTAGAATGTGTATTTGAATTCAGAGAAATATGTTTACTGATTTTATCATAGCAATACATTCAAGGAGAGGCTGGATTTTAACAAACTGAAACTTCTTGTATGAAGATTTCATTTCACTTAGAAACAAGCTTGATATCTCTATTTACCTAACACCTATACAAATTTAGACTGGCTCAAGTTTATTTTGATACTATTTTCTAGCAAGAAATGAGGTGACATGCTGTGACTATTCAGGATGATCATAATTATGAAAAAAATATCATTTTCAGATCAGATGAGATTTCCACATTTTTTCACAATCACCAAGACGATTTAATCCTTTATAACAAATTTGCTCTGGGGTCATTTGAAAAAAAGAATAAAAATTTAAATAGCTGTAAAAGGGAAAAATAAAGAAATTAAGCCAGTAATAATTTGGACCAGAGTTATTGAATTCCCATGGCACCTTGCATATATCTCTACTGTCATGATTATACCACTTTACATTATAATTACTTTTCTTTTTCCATTAAATTTTAAGCTTGGGGCAAAAGGAACTATCATAATCTTCATGTCTCTAGATTTGGCATGAAACAAGACATTAAGAAGTTAATACATTTTTTGCTGAACTAATTGATAAAAACATACATGGCTATAAGAATCAGAATTGGTGGTAAATGAAGATATATTAAGATAATACAAACGAATAACACCCTGGCATGGTGGTTAAGGTGGCTGGATCCACATGGCCAACTGTGCTATTTGAGTCCTGGACTCAGAGGCTTGAAAAGCATGCCAGACACATGTGCATATGTGCCCAAAATCATGAAAGCAGACTGGAGAAGGGATTGTGGCATGGCCATACCTGAGGGGAGGGGATGATTTTTCACTTTCCCTTTCCCTCTTTCTCTCTTTTTCTCTCTCCAGAAAATACACGTGCCGTAGGCAAAAATAATAATAATACAAGTAGCATTTCAGGTGTGATAAAGATACATGGCCAGTTGCTAATGTCATTGTTTTCTTTTAAGACAGCCTTATGGCTGAAGGGAAAGGAATCCCCCATGTCCACAGATTTGTTCATTGTAGGATGAGAGTAAGAGTATGGCCATGAGAAATTTTATTTCATAATAGTCACAAAGGAAGTGGACATTCCACTCCTTCAATACAGCATGTTGTTATTTCTATTCTTTCCATCATTACCTCTCCTCCAATGTTAACTCTTAACAATTCTGTGTATCTAATAAAAACTTCCAAGGCATATTTACATCAATATAGACATCCATCAGAGACAGGAAGATGCACAGCACAGGTAATCAAAATGCAACAATGTTTTCATCTTCAGACAATTTATTCCAGGGGAAATCTTGTTGAAATACACTTTTAAAGGACAGTGAGGGAAATCAACGTCATGAAAGCTCTGAGGGAGTTGAAAGTAGGTACCAAGGTAAGGCATCTTGTCCTAAGTTTGGCTTGCTCATAACATATAACAGAGGCAAAGATTAAGTCCTGAATCCAACACCATCACTACCTTGTGCGCCACCAAGGTCACCAGATGTGTTATCAACAATACTTTGTTTCCAGTTTTGCTTCTGCCATTTAGAATAACTCATTTAATTATCTGAACTGGAGTTTTCCCATGTGTAAAGCTTTTGTTCCTTCCTTCTTTTTCCCTGCGATCTATTCAAAAACCATTTGTGGAGCACCTACTAGGCATTAATCACTGTGACACTCCTACTGCCCTAAAATAGATGTCCAAATGCTTCAAAGGGTTGGTGTGAAGATGAAATAAAGATGTAGGAACTCTGTAAATACTGAAGTGTTATGTAAAGGAAAAGGCTTATCTCTGACCCCTCTCCTGCTCTCCATTACCCCTAGTTCCCTGGTCTTCACATTTGACTTTGCTTTCCTCCCTTCCTCTACCAAAATGGTGACTGTGTTGATGGGGTAAACTCTGGGTAATATCTTAATAGAATTTTGATTATGCTCTGTAGCAGCCATTTTTATAAAGCTAGGATAAGACAATTCTATGTCTTGAGTGCTCCCATGCTAAACATAGGCACTTGCACACACACACACACACACACACACATGCACAGAATTCACCAAACTCAACAATGTGTGTGTGTGTTTAAGAAAAGGAAGATAGAAAAAGCACCCTGTACCCAATTGCTAATAAGCCTATAAATGAAAATGTATTTAAAAATACATATACATATATATTTTTTAATGGGGCTAGGCCTTGATTTTTACAATACCACCACATTGCCTAGATATTAGACTTCTGTAAACACCTGTCTAAAAAGTAATTAAAGGCAACAATAATAACTAACCTTTACTAAATGTTTACTATAAGGTAGGAACTGGTTAGATAAATTTAATGCTTTGAAACAGGTACTGTCATCTTCATGCTGTGAAAAACAAAACTGAAATACAGAAAGTTTAAGTTGTATTAATTAATTCACTTTATGAGATCGAATGACAATTTAAACCCAGGGTAACCTAGCCCCAAAGACAGTGCTCTTAATCACTATTTTAGCTGCAGAAGGCATCTCAGGGTGTCTGTAACAACTGTCATAAAGCCCATTCACTTAGGAAAGATCTATGCCCTTGACTCCTCACAACTGTCATTCAAGTCCACAATGAAGACCTACATTCACTCTTATTCAGTGTCCAAGTTTGGAAGCAACACATTTAAAACAAAGATTGTTCAAGTCAGACACACTAATGGCTTGACTAGAAAAAGAAAAAAATGCACACACACACACACATACACACACAGTGACTTTACAACTTTGAGGTTTTTTTTTTTTTTTAATTGCACCCTAAGAATTAAACTCTAGGTAAATATGTATATAGTAAACACATGAAGTCACAAAACTAGTTTTTCCCTACTTCACATTCCTGAGTTCATTACTGCTGTGAAAATGAATCAGATTTTAATTGCTCCCAATCTCTACTCTTGTGGCGTCCATCACAGAAAGCAGCTAAGGAATGACAAGAGCCATCTGGGATGCCAACAGGTAGAGAGTGAGAGTGTGTAGTCCTCTACTGGGAAAAAACAGGTATGCATGTGGGTTACTGCTGCCAGCAGTGGCCAACATGGACCTGGCAGCTCATCATCATTCTCAGCCTCAATACCAGTAGCAAGAGTTCCATCAGGAGGCACTGGGGAGAGAATGACGCTAAGGAAGGTACAGAGAAACTTCAGGTGACTACACATCCAGTCACCCTGTTATACAACTGAACAAACATTTGTACCTCCATCTCCTTGAGTGGAGATGAGGTTCAGTGTTGCAGAGGTTAGGTCTTAACCAACAATATCATCCTAGCACCTTGCAAGAAACTGGACACATGTGGGGACTTACGGAGTATTTACTGAAAGCAAGTAACAGTGACTAGGAGGTCAAGCCTAACGGAACTCATAAGCTACTTCTGGCTCCTCAAACATACTCAGGCACAGATACTTGATTTCAGGGGCAAAGCTGCTGTCTAGTTTTAAGAAGCAGCTTGAGTGAGCCCTATTTCTACTTCCTTACTTTTATACTGTCTTCTGTTTGCTTGAGCAAGAGTCTGGACTAATTCCAATCTTCACTTCATTTTAGTAATACCTAAAATCTAATCAGAGCTGTATATTCTTGGTCTCTGTCCTTTTGTCTGCTTCACTTCTTCTCTTATCCCTCTTTCTCTGCCTACCCTCTCCTTACTGACCCTGTCTCCACCTCCCTTGCTCTTTTTCCCTCCCTCTCTTCCTATTCAGTCCCAGGCACGCAGATATACCTTCAACTAAATAGCTCAATTTTAAAAACAATGTTAAGACTGTAACATTTCATGTACAAGAAGAAAAGCTGACTGTACAACTTTGAATTTTTTTAATTGCACCCTAAAAATTAAACTCTATGTAAATAGGACCTGATTTTATTTTTCCATTTTTGGAAGAGGATAAATAATAAATGTCTGTGTGTGAGTGTGTGTGTGTGTGTGTGTGTGTGTGTGTGTGTAAGAGAAATGTTCTTTGCTGAAGGGGAACAGTTGGAAGTTTCCTTAAAGAACAATTGTATTTACCAACATATTGCCAGTGGGTTTCCTCCAAGAAGATCAATAATTTGCTTACAAAAGTTGAAAAATAAAACTACTTTGTTCAAAACAAATTTGTTTTAGATACACTTGAACACTGATTCTGTGTAAGATGTTTGTACGATGTCATTGAAAAGTCATCTGATTTCAGGTAGAATCTTTTTTCTTATTATTCATGTCCTCTAGAGAGAATATAATCAAAAGGAAGAATGACTTAGAATTGGACTTTTTTAAAAGTATTATCTTACTTCATTGATTATCATCATTATTATTTGTTTAAATTGACTAGAGAGAGACAGTGAGATATAAAAGGAAAGTAAGAAAGCAAGCCTCCAGGTCCAGGATTCAAACTGTGGTTGACCACGTGGGAGTCCAGCACTCTATCCACCACACCACCTGCTGGCCCCTAGATTTAGACTTAAAAAAATTTATCTATAAATTCTATTTGGTGTGGAGGTTAAAATTGTAATTTTTGTATTAGACAAACTACCATGAAGATCACTTATTTTAAGAAAGTTCCTTAATCAATTATTCTTACTGAGCTCTTTTCCTGCCGCCTCCGAGTCGCGCGGAGGCTGAGGCTCGGGTGCGTTCAAGATTCGGCTCCAGGGAACAGCAGTTGAAGTAATGGCTATATCGCTGGACTCCCATGTAATTGACTGCGGTTCGCGTCCCGGACCCGGTGGCTTAAAACTCACGCTGGGCACGTGTGCGTAGTGCGTACGTGCCCAAGATCCCGAGAGGAGAATGGAGGAGAAGGGATTGCAGCGTGGCCATCCCCCCTGGGGGGTGATTTCTCACTTTCTGTCTCTCTGTCTCTCTGGCGAGTGCACGCGCCCTATAGCAAAAAAA
>NW_006159508.1:1044647-1078175 GCF_000334495.1 Tupaia belangeri chinensis
ACACATACACACCCACACACCCACACAACACCCACAGGGACTTTACAACTTTGAGGTTTTTTTTTTTTTTAATTGCACCCTAAGAATTAAACTCTAGGTAAATATGTATATAGTAAACACATGAAGTCACAAAACTAGTTTTTCCCTACTTCACATTCCTGAGTTCATTACTGCTGTGAAAATGAATCAGATTTTAATTGCTCCCAATCTCTACTCTTGTGGCGTCCATCACAGAAAGCAGCTAAGGAATGACAAGAGCCATCTGGGATGCCAACAGGTAGAGAGTGAGAGTGTGTAGTCCTCTACTGGGAAAAAACAGGTATGCATGTGGGTTACTGCTGCCAGCAGTGGCCAACATGGACCTGGCAGCTCATCATCATTCTCAGCCTCAATACCAGTAGCAAGAGTTCCATCAGGAGGCACTGGGGAGAGAATGACGCTAAGGAAGGTACAGAGAAACTTCAGGTGACTACACATCCAGTCACCCTGTTATACAACTGAACAAACATTTGTACCTCCATCTCCTTGAGTGGAGATGAGGTTCAGTGTTGCAGAGGTTAGGTCTTAACCAACAATATCATCCTAGCACCTTGCAAGAAACTGGACACATGTGGGGACTTACGGAGTATTTACTGAAAGCAAGTAACAGTGACTAGGAGGTCAAGCCTAACGGAACTCATAAGCTACTTCTGGCTCCTCAAACATACTCAGGCACAGATACTTGATTTCAGGGGCAAAGCTGCTGTCTAGTTTTAAGAAGCAGCTTGAGTGAGCCCTATTTCTACTTCCTTACTTTTATACTGTCTTCTGTTTGCTTGAGCAAGAGTCTGGACTAATTCCAATCTTCACTTCATTTTAGTAATACCTAAAATCTAATCAGAGCTGTATATTCTTGGTCTCTGTCCTTTTGTCTGCTTCACTTCTTCTCTTATCCCTCTTTCTCTGCCTACCCTCTCCTTACTGACCCTGTCTCCACCTCCCTTGCTCTTTTTCCCTCCCTCTCTTCCTATTCAGTCCCAGGCACGCAGATATACCTTCAACTAAATAGCTCAATTTTAAAAACAATGTTAAGACTGTAACATTTCATGTACAAGAAGAAAAGCTGACTGTACAACTTTGAATTTTTTTAATTGCACCCTAAAAATTAAACTCTATGTAAATAGGACCTGATTTTATTTTTCCATTTTTGGAAGAGGATAAATAATAAATGTCTGTGTGTGAGTGTGTGTGTGTGTGTGTGTGTGTGTGTGTGTAAGAGAAATGTTCTTTGCTGAAGGGGAACAGTTGGAAGTTTCCTTAAAGAACAATTGTATTTACCAACATATTGCCAGTGGGTTTCCTCCAAGAAGATCAATAATTTGCTTACAAAAGTTGAAAAATAAAACTACTTTGTTCAAAACAAATTTGTTTTAGATACACTTGAACACTGATTCTGTGTAAGATGTTTGTACGATGTCATTGAAAAGTCATCTGATTTCAGGTAGAATCTTTTTTCTTATTATTCATGTCCTCTAGAGAGAATATAATCAAAAGGAAGAATGACTTAGAATTGGACTTTTTTAAAAGTATTATCTTACTTCATTGATTATCATCATTATTATTTGTTTAAATTGACTAGAGAGAGACAGTGAGATATAAAAGGAAAGTAAGAAAGCAAGCCTCCAGGTCCAGGATTCAAACTGTGGTTGACCACGTGGGAGTCCAGCACTCTATCCACCACACCACCTGCTGGCCCCTAGATTTAGACTTAAAAAAATTTATCTATAAATTCTATTTGGTGTGGAGGTTAAAATTGTAATTTTTGTATTAGACAAACTACCATGAAGATCACTTATTTTAAGAAAGTTCCTTAATCAATTATTCTTACTGAGCTCTTTTCCTGCCGCCTCCGAGTCGCGCGGAGGCTGAGGCTCGGGTGCGTTCAAGATTCGGCTCCAGGGAACAGCAGTTGAAGTAATGGCTATATCGCTGGACTCCCATGTAATTGACTGCGGTTCGCGTCCCGGACCCGGTGGCTTAAAACTCACGCTTGGCACGTGTGCGTGCGTGCCCAAGATCCCAAGAGGAGAATGGAGGAGAAGGGATTGCAGCGTGGCCATCCCCCCTGGGGGGTGATTTCTCACTTTCTGTCTCTCTGTCTCTCTGGCGAGTGCACGCGCCCTATAGCAAAAAAAAAAAAAAAAACCTCTCCAAGATTCGGCTCCACCCGTAATCCATCACCATGGACGAGGAAAGCATTGCTGCTGGAGGTGTAATGGGCGTTAATACTGCTTTACAAGACGTGCTGAAGATCACCGTCAACCACGATGGCCTAGCATGTGGAATTCGCAAAGCCGCCAAAGCCTTAGACAAGCGCCAAGCCCACCTGTGTGTGCTTGCATCCAACCGTGATGAACCTATGTATGTCAAATGAAAGGAATCTCAGGCCAAGGATGTCATTGAAGAGAACTTCAAATGCAAGAAATGAAGAGAGAATAAAAATCGGCTCGTGGAAAAAAAAAAAAAAAGTCTTACTGTTAATCACCTTGAACACCAGAGAATATAACTTTTTAAATTTCTTGGTAGTACTGACACAAGGTGAAGAGCAGCCCTGAAACTCTCTGTTGTCATTAATTTACATTGTATTTTTAACCTATTTAAGAAAAAAAAGAGAGAGAGAGACCAAGAAATTACTATTTTTAAGCATGGAGAAAAGTTACATTCATCATTTAGCCATATAAGGAGAGTAAATGCCACAGGCCTAGTACAGGCAATGGCAGAGAGCTAATAATAAAGAAGTTTATTTTTTTTTTAAATTTAGGAACAAGGAGAAATAAATTCTGTAAGAAAGAAAAAGAAATAAACAGACAATAATTGGATAGGCCCGATACATGGATGAATTATAGCATTAAACACTTCTCGAACTTGGTTACTCATGGCTTTTCTAGGTTAATGAAAAGTGAAGAGTGAAGGTGCAATGTGGTCAATGTATGTGAAAAAATTCCAGAAAATATAAATGACTATTCTAGTTCCTCCTCTTTTGAGGTGCACAAGCATGCATGCGTTGCAGTAGTACCATATGCTCTTAAAAAAGTCATGTACCATATGCTCTTAAAAAAGATACAAAAGAGAAACAACTTCTAGTGCTACAGTGCCGGATTTATAGTCAGTCAGTCTTTCTGCTAAATTTTATTAATAGATCCACTCTTAGCTGTGTGATCAGAGAAAATTAATAAAGCCTCGATTTCTTCTTTCATAAAATGAGTATAACCATGCGACCAACTTAATATGGTGGTAAGGATTAAGTCACATTAGAATTATTTTTTTAAAAAAGCATGAACATTCACTCTCAATAAATGTTAACATTATCAATATTCTCACCATCACTGCCACTATTATTACAACACCCCTGCTATTGCCACCAACAATAATCCTGCACCACTACTGCCACATCCAGAATCACCTATACACAACCACCACTGCCATCATGTCCAGAACCATCACTATCACTACTAAATCCAGAACCACAACCATTACCACCACATCCAGAACTACCAACAACTACCACCACATCCAAAAACACTACCACCACAACCATCACTACAACCACTACTGCTATATTCAAAACCATCACCTCAAACTACCACCACCACTCGTGGCTCCACCACTACCATCACCATCACCATCACCACCACCAGCACATCCCAAACCCACCACCACCCTTAATATCACCATTACCTATACTGTTCCCACCATCATCACCTCCACCACTACCACTGCCATTCTCATTTTACAGGTGAGATAGCTGACTTAAAGCTTAAGTTTAACTTTCTGAAAGTCACAAAGCTATTAGGGAACAAAGATGGAGCTCAGAATCCAAACTGAAAGTCAATTCTCCTAAGTCTGTCTTTATCTCAAGAAGTCTAACATAGAAAAATGGGTGGACTTGGGTTCAAAGTTTCAAGATACCTAGAACCCCAGATAACTCTTTCTTAAGTGTTAAAATAAAAACAGAAAATTAAATCCAGAAAATATCCTAAAGTATTTCATTGGTATTTTAGTTACTGGCTATACTAACATCCCTCCTCCCACACCCTTATTACTCTGGTATTGCAGCCTGAAAGGCAAAGGACTGAAGTTCTGCTTTGGCTCTGTTCTTGCCCCTTGCCTCCATATCACTCAATTGTCACCAAAGAATACAAAGCCTATTCCCATAATGACCTTCTGGAGATATTGTAAAAAAAGAAAGAAAATGTCATTGAGAGTACCAAGTCCTCAGGAGAAAGGCAGGAAATGAAAAGAAATTATTTATTTAGCCTGGCTCTGTAGTGAGACAGCTGTAAAGGCCTGTGGAAAAAAAGGCCTTGGCTGGCTCAACCTTTGGCAAATAGATGGGTATTACGTAGGTGGTGTGTCAAGCCAAGAAAGGAAGCAAAGGAGGTTGTTTCCTATAGTTTTGTACCATACGTTGAACACTTAGTTTCCCTCCCAAGACCTTCTGGACACTATGACTACCAAGGCAAAAATAGCAAAGCAATGTGGGAAGCTAGCAGTTAAAGTCTGAGTGCTCAATCAGCACCTCACACTGGGTGCCCTTTCAACTGGCTGAGGTAGTTACAAAGATTATCTCTAGGCCCAGGCACAGGAGCACAATCAGGTGCATACTGAACTGCAGTACTTAGAGTCACATGGCCGACCAGGTTTAGATCCCCAGCTGACATGAAAACACACATGGGGCACAATGCATGGGACACCCAAATCCTGATTTGCTGAAGGGCTGAAGGAACGAGATGATGACATGATGACAACCTGTCAAGGATGCCTCTCTCTCGTGCAGCAGGTGTGCATATCCCCTCTGTCATTAAGAAAAAGGCAAAAGAAAAAAACATATCTTTAGTGCCACTAAATTCAGCTGTCTTCTCATCCTCTCTTGCGTGCTGGCCCAGAACCACTTCTGCTCTACTGCTGCAAGCATAATACATGTTGCACGGCATTGGTATTGTCACAGAGGGCAAAGAGCTTTGGATCCCAAAGAGTAAATCTTCTACGATCACATTTCAGTAGCTATGACAGGACACGAGGGGCATAATTTTAAGGAAAACCTCTACAGTTCCTATGATATTAGAATAGTGCCCATGGACAACTTTTTACACCTCTACTAACAAGGAAAGAGCAAAATAAGAGAGAGCAAATAAAGCTTGAGGGTGTTATACCCTCAAGGATGCTGCACATAAATAAATATGCTAAATCTCCTTCCCCGGGGTACTAGTGTCCTCAAGAAAGAAAATCTCTTCTCAGCTCACAACTGAGTGTAAAACCTGCTTAGGTGTTCCAAGATGGTGGCAGTATACCTATAACTCTGAGAAAATGCAGTGAAGAGTAGGTGGTAAATTGGGTTAAGGATTAAGGTAAATTGAAATTCTTTTTTTTTTTTTTTTTTGCTACAGGGCACATCTGCGTACCAGAGAGAAAAAAGGCAATTATGCTCCACAACTCCAGGAGATAACCATGCTGCAATCCCCTTCTCTTCCATTCTCCTTTCAGGACTTTGAGCATACACACACATGTACCTAGTGTGAGTTTCAGGTTGTTGGATCCAGGACTCAAACCTCAATCAACTACGTGGGAGTCCAGTGACATAACCATTATGCCATTCACTGGTCCCGGTAAGTTGAAACTCCTACACTGTGGACTAAGTTACAAAGAGCAAGATAAAATACTTATAATATTTTACTAGAAATTTTGTAAGTTTGTAAATTATCTTAAAAGGTCTACTTTTGTTTTCACACTTTCTATACAAAAAGGGCTCCAAAAACAATGGTTCTTTATATAAATACCCTCATAATGATTTAAAATTGCATGGAAGAAAGAGGAAAAAAGAAAGAAAGAAAGAAAGAAAGAAAGAAAGAAAGAAAGAAAGAAAGAAAGAAAGAAAATAAATGAAGAAAAATAAAATAAAATAGAAGAAAATAAACCTGTACTGAATCTTTCACTAACGTTGACAATTATCTTATTTATTGAAATGACTCGTAATCTCTCGTTTACTGATGTGACTTCATCTAAAAATGCACGTTCCATCTTTCTTTCCAGTGATGCCTCTGTCCTTCAAAAACAAATGCAAACAGCTTATCCAAAATTAAGTTTTCCCTTATAGCTTATTGGATATATTCATAATGATGCATGTGCTTCACAAAACTGCATTATCTCACTATCTCCTAATCTAGAGTGTAAGGATATTTTTTTTTGGGGGGGAGAGGTTTTGTTTTTGTTTTTTGTTTTTCTGTTTTTTGCTATACTCGCCAGAAAGACAGAGAGAGACAGAGAGACAGAAAGCGAGAAATCACCCCCCAGGGGGGATGGCCACACTGCAATCCCTTCTCCTCCATTCTCCTCTCGGGATCTTGGGCATGCACACACACGCGCCCAGTGTGAGTTTAAGCCACCTGGTCCGGGACATGAACTGAGGTCGATTACATGGGAGTCCAGCAACATAGCCATTACACCAACTGCTAATCCCAAGTGTAAGGATTTTTAAAAATTATATCTTTCAAAATTTTACATGCTTTTAAACTATTAAAATGATTGACACATGATACTTTATATTGACATAAACTATTATAGGTAATGTGCTAACAAGAAGTTTGGATGAAACTATTTTTGGCATTTTAAAGAATTTCTGCTCTCCTGGATAATTTTTTCACACTGGAGAAGATATTTATCTCTTTTTTTCAGAGCCAAACCACATGTAGTATCATCTGCACACGTAAATTACAACTACAAGATGTTTTTATAAGTGCATATGTTTTTTGAATGCATAAGTATTATAAAAATATGATGGGGTAGGTGCCAACAACATTTATAAGTTTTAATTCAGTACTGCCAGGAGCCTACATTGATTATGAACAGAAAGGTTGTTTACCAGATTGCCACATTTGCTGTTGTAATCTCATTTCCCAGTGTTAATTAGAGTTTGGGAGTTATACATAGTTATGTAAAGAAATTTTGCTGTAGCAAATGAGATTTCATAATTTAGACTCAATAAAGTGTTTCAGGTCTTTTTTCTGAGTTATTATTCAAGACTATTATTATTTATTTTCCTTAATTTTTTAAAAGAAATAATTAATTTTATTATGTTTAAAAATTTCTATAGGGAACATGCACTCACCAGAGAGAGAATGAGAGAGAGAGAGAGTGAGAGAAAGTGAGAAAGCAAGCCACTAGGTCCAGGATTCAGACAGTGGTATGCCATGTGGGATTCTAGTGCCTTAACCACCACACCAACTGCTGGCCCCAGCATATCTAATAAGCCAGTGATTTCTAACTCACACTTGAAGGCCCAAGAGCTGTTTCTCTTGAGGTGTTTTTGCATATAATTTTTCCTAGTTAATGAAGTTATAACCGTCCTTGAAAATGTAATAGTTGTTTAAACATTAATTCTGGATGGACTCTTGGTTTAATACATTATGTGGTGGTGGGGCTGGCAGGTGGCATGGTGGTTAAGGGCTCTGGGCTCCTACATGGCTAACCATGGTTTGATTCCCGGACCTGGTGGCTTGCTTTCTCACCTTCCATCTCTCTCTCTCTCTCTCTCTGCTCTTGCTCTGTTCCTATCTGGTCAAATAAAAAAATAAATAAAATAGATAAAGTTAAATAAAATAATTCTTGGTTGGAACCCCAAGTAAACTGATTAACTAGGTAATATAGCCTATAAACATTCCAACTTACATACTTTGTTGTTTTCAACTCTATGTAAATATATAATAGTAAACATGTATGATTCTTTGAATTGTCTTCCCCAAATGCTATTACTACTAGTCTATAACTAAGTAATTAAATTTGATTTGTAGCTACATTAATTAACCTTATCACTTTCTTGTACAGTTAGACCTCAGAAAACAAAATAATATTCTATTATAATTATTGCCACTAACCTAGCATATTAGAGAACAATAATTAGCAGCATTTCAGATTTGCAGATATCATCTACCAAACCACAAATTGAATTAGCATAGTCTTCATTTATTTTTTATTAGCTGTTGAAAGTCAGGATTAATTGGCATGGTTTTATTTGCTATTGACTGAGTTTATCCAAAAGCATGTGCTAGCTATAATTTTATCTACTTACTGGACTTTTGCATTGTAATTTAAATATGTTTTGCTGAGAAATTATTTTAGGAGAGGGTACAAGCACCTTTTATCACTTATTAGAATTTTTCTCAAAAATACATTTTGATCTTGAAATAGTCAAATTGAAATAATTCAACTCATGTAAGAATATGAATCAATAGGCACAGACATTCTTATGCATTTAATGACTTTTAGTATAAAAATCAGGAATCCATCTTGTTCTTGAAATCAAAGAATCAACACAGCTAATACTGTCTCTAAGTCTGCATCCCTGATCAGATTGGACTCTACTTCTATTTTGGTTTATGGTTCCTTGAAATTAGATAATATTTAAGACCAGGATTTGGGACCAGTAGTTGCCATAATGGTTACCTTGCTGGACTCCCACACAGTCCACCACGGTTCAAGTCCCAGACCTGGCAGCATAAAGCTCATGCCAGGCACATGTGTGTGTGTGTGTGCCCAAGATCCCAAGAGGAGACTAGAGAAGGGATTGTGGCATGGCCATCCCCCCAATGAGTGATTTCTCGCTTTCTATTTCTCTGTCTTTCTGTCTCTCTGGCAAGTGCACTCACCCTATAGCAACAAAAATACCTTTCTAAAAAAAGTTAAAAGACCCAGATTTTCCAGGATTCTCTCTATGGTACTCTGGAAAGAGTCACAAATTCTACCTTCACATACAGCATTAAACAACAAAAGTTTTTCAAAGTACTTAATAAAGTTCAGTAGTGTCAACAACTCTGTCTCTATAGTGTAGCTTTTGAAGAAAGTCATCTCTCAAAATTGACTATGGAACTGGATGAGATATAAATTCATTCATAACGATAAGTTCGGTTGTGTCTATGTAATTCAAAATCATGCATGATGACAAACTTCCTTTTCCTTTTATCTGACTATTTGGACCTAGCATTGGAGATACCCACCAAAGGAAAATAGATCCTTTTTATTAAAGGAGGAAGAGAATCAAGGTGAAAAAGAAAGCATGTAAGACATACAAAAATGGAAAATTATCTGTTGATAATACTGTGTATGATAGTATTTTTAACTGGACTACTGTGCACTTTATTTATGTAATGATATACAGTGGCTAAATGTATAAAGATAAAGAAATAAAAATTAAAAAATAAATAATTTTTGAAAGACTAATGGTTTCTAAACCACTAAGAGGCCAGTGTAACTTTCTCCAAATACATTTTTCTGGAAACACTATGTTTGAATCCTTGATATTTAAGAGTAAGTCCCAATTATATGAACAAATGCATGCAAACTATAGACCTGTTACACATCCTGTCAGTAAAACTATGAAATCAAGATGAAAGCCCTTTAAAATTAAAACTATATAAATAAAAAAAAAAGTCTCTTTACAACTTCATTCCACTTATAAAGAAAATGCTTGGACATTTTTAAATTTTCACACTTCAGCTTAGCAAATAAGGCACAGTGAGAATTTTATAGACAGGAATTGGTGATCTATCTAGAACATCCCTAACAATATGTATACAGAAATGGCATCTATTCTTACCAATTTCACCAACTTTACCAATTGTTAGCAATTCTCAGAAGAAATCTAAATTTCTAAAGGGTTAGTTTGGCAATATTCCTTCCTTAGCAAAAGTAAAATCAATTTAATTGCAGAGGATAACTGTTCTCATTGAAGCTTGGCAGAGTAAATTATTCCATCAAATCACTGTCAATCTATTTTCTTTTTTAATCCTTATTTTTCTGCTCTACCTTGTGCCACCCAAAAGAAGGCTATTTCTCTATGGGTTGGTAAAAGTTCTAAACAGTAGAATAGATAGGGCAAGTCTGCCTCTTAATTAAACAAGTACAGGTTCATGGTTCTTAAGAGAAAGCAAGACCAAATGTTCCTGACAAAACATCCTAAGTTAAATAAACAAGACACAATTTAGTTATATTTAAAGACTACCCTTGTGAGTTCATTTAATAACATGAAAAACACCTTTAATAGCATGCCATTCACTTTTACACAGATTACAAATGCTTCCTGATGCAGGAAGATTCCATAACTGATATGATTAGACAACACAATGAGAATTAAAGTTTTTATGTGCTATCCTGGGCAAGATCACATGCAATTCAAGACCTTTGAAAAAACTCTTTCTTAGGTGTGTATATTAATTTACTACTATAGTAGTCTCTCCTTATCTGTGGAGTATACATACCAAGACTCCTCACCCTATTTATGTGTGCCAGAAACCACAAGGTTGTGTGTGTGTGTGTGTGTGTGTGTGTGTGTGTGTGTGTGTGTGTAGGGTTGTCTGCAAAGTCATGATGCATTTTTGCATAGAAAAACAAAGAAAAATACGTCATGACTTTCCCGACATATATATGCACACACACATACACACACTATGATACATATCATATGATAAAGTTTAATTTATAAATTAGGCACAGTAAGAGAGTAACAACTAATAATGAAATTTAAAAATTATAACAATACGTTGCAATGAAAGTTATACGAATGGGTACAGCATTACTGTAAAGTGCCAACAGAAAGAGTAAAACGTTCTCCACGTATATTTTCCTCTGACCTATTGCCATCAACTAGGATGTTTGGGAAGAATCTCTTTTCTCTCCTCATCACTACATCAGTAGAGTAAAAACACTTGTTTAACCACGTAAAGTAACACCACACTGGAGCTAAGTAAGAGCCGTAGGGCTTTTCCCACTTTGGCAAAAAACCCAAGAAGCAAGATTGGTCATTAAGTGATAATTAAGCATTAGCATTTAGGCAGAAACATTCTTATATTGTCACAAAAACAATGTTAGATAAAACCCACAGCATTATTTCCAGCCAGATTTTGAGCCAGGAAATTCTTTTCAGAGGTGTTTCCTTTTTGGGTTTTCCCAATTTGTAATAAAATTAGAGATCTATCAGCAATAAGATTTTAAATATTATGTTTTAAATATTACTTTCTATGTAAGCTATATGATTCAAAATAGAATACAAAATTTTCAACCCATCTTAACTGATCTGATAAATTGTGCCCCAAGAGTCAAATTAGCATGGTCTGAAATATACTTAAAATTTGTAATAGTACCAGCCACACTAGCACACTGGTAGACACAGGCTGAGGCCACATGGGAAGCTTGATTTTAGTTTCCTGCCCTCCTTAAAAGTCAGGAACAGTGGCACATGCCCGTGAGGAGGACTGAGATATCAAGAGACTCTACCTTTTAAAAAAAAAGGCCAAAGTACAAAAGTAAAAATAAAATCTTGATATCAAATCTCTGTATAGAGCATATTGATCAGTAGCACTCAGGTGAGGACTAATATTTAGAAAGTGGTCTTATATAATAACTATTCTGTTCATTGTAAACCATTGATTTAAAAAAAAAAACTAATTCACACATTCACATCCATATACACTCTCAGACACACATACACATATGTATAAGAAAAACTTACACAATTTCATCATTCTGGAATTCCAGCTCTCCACACGTGTCCTCAAAGTCCTCCCCTCCACCTCTGGCAGTTCCTTCGATGGTTTTGTAGGGAACGATAACATTTCCTCGAGCTCCAGATGTTCTCAATACTTTCACTTCCATGATGCCAATGCTCTCACTCACATGGGTCACGGGTTCCTCAAAAGTAAAGATGCCTGCGTGGTCATCATCAAAAATAGTCACGGTGGCAGTGCAGGGAGACCCGAGGCAAGCAAGCGTAGAAACATGATTGGCTTCTAGTATGCCATCTTCTGAAGCTTCAGAAGATACCCTGACATTACTGAGATGCACAAGAAAATTTTCATCCTCCTCAAAGATATCATCATCGATGATGCCAACTCGGATTTCCTTCTGGGTCTCACCAGGCTTAAAGACCACAGTCCCTTCAGTAAATTCATAATCAGACCCAGCATTGGCTGTGCCATCCTCTGTTCTGAAGTCAACGAACACAGTGTTGGTCAAATCCCCACCTCTGCGGATGATGGTCAGGGCCACAGTACCACAGTTCTCCAGACACTGGTATGTCCCTTGTTCAAAAAAGATCTTACTAACAGGGTCATTTTCAGCCACTTCTGTGTTGACCTCATGCATGCTGACAGCCTTCCTTGCTTGGTCAGCGGCATGCCTCTTCAAAATGTTGCCAGCTCCTGTCATCAGGCGAGTAGCTTGAATGCGGTAAAATGCTCTACTTTTTTGCTGCTGACTTAGGACCTGGTAGTTAGCTAATTCAATTAATTGCTCTATTTCTTTATCTGGATGCTTCTGCTTAAGTTCTTTCAGAATCCTAGCCATTTCTCGCCTAGCCTCTTCATCATCTTGGTCCCTCTCATCAACCTCCAGAACCAGAGCTCCATCTAAGAAATTGTCAACATGAGAATTGACCACCTTCCCATCCATTTCAATTTCCGTCTTGGAAGATGGCCTGTCACCTTCATGTTCAATAATCATTCCCCTCTGCTTGCCAGCCCGATACTTCTTGTAGACATACTTGTAAAATAGAAGCCTCCTATCTGCCACCCAAGCAAACACCACACAGATGGGGAAGAAGAAGAAAGTAAGTAAACCTTCCCAGACCTCCACAACACCAGGGGAGATGACAGACAAAATAATGTAAAGCCAGGTGTAGGCAAAGATGCTCCAGGCTGCCGTCACAAAGAACACACGCAAATGCTTGATCTTCCTTGTCTCTCCATCAGGGACCACATACACACAAAGTGCAATAATGATGAACATATTAAATGCAGCACTTCCCACGATGGTGCTAGGACCCAGGTCTCCTGCAGTGAAGTTATGGCCACACACTTCAATGACTGAAAGGAGAATTTCAGGAGCAGAAGATCCCAAGGCCATCAAGGTCAGGTTAGAAACGGTCTCGTTCCAGATCCTCACAGTCGTCTTGGTGGTCTCTCCATTAGGTTTCTTTATGGTTATTTCTTTTTCTTGAGATGTGATGACTTCTATAGAGGACATGAAGCGGTCGGCTATGATAGAGACTCCAAGAAACATGTAGACCATGGCCACGAAGTACACAGTAGCTCTAGCAATTTTGTCCCCAAAAGAAGGGTCTTGGGGTTCCCAAATGGGTAAAATCACCCCTTTTTTACAGTAATAGGACCCAGTACATTCACCAGTTGCATTTCCTTCTCCTTCCATTTCCGTCTCAGCATTTATATGGTCCACATGGGAAAATAAAAGAGCCACAATGGCTAACAGATGAAATCCCATGGAAAAGGTGGGTGAGAGACTTAATCGCAGCATTTTGTACAATGAGCTTCCAACTGTCACAACCTACTGGTAAAAATAAGATGGGGAAAGAGGGTAGAGGGAAAAAAAATTGCATTATTAGAGCCACATCCCAAAGCATGATTAATTACGTATTTCTATTATTATTTGCAAAAATCTGTTTATATTTGAGCACCACAAAAATCTACGGTGAATCATTATTCTAAGAATCCATCAGTGATTAAGCAATCCTTTGTAAAGTTTACAACTTAAGCTCTCTGTTTGTGAATTTTCTACATGTAGTTTTCATTCACTGAACAGGATCCACAGTTGACTTACTGGAAATGAAAAGTTCAATTATAGGCTTGCCTTATTAAGTACACATTTATGCATGCTAATACCCAACAAGATAAAAAAAAAATCAAAACACTTCTGAAGCATTAATATCCTTCTTATTGCTAAAGCAGATTTTCTTTTAAAATTTGGTTAGCAATACATCATCTTCCAGAAATTGTTTCATTGCTAAAAGCACCTTATTAAGATTAATGTTTTTGAAATGCAAACTCTGAAACATCCCACCAACACAAGCCATGATGATGTGATTGTGTTCAATTCTGGAGTTTACCCTATACTGTGTTTCATGAAATCATGTCCTATTATTCCACACTTACTTGGAAGGATAGAAAAGTCTCCAAGATTGCCTGCTATTAAATCTCAGTTGTGGCCCAGCCTCCATGGTAGTTAGTAGCTTACTGAACTGTGGTGCTGGAAGCCTCTCGGCTGACCACAGGTTCAGATCCCCAGCTCAGTCATCTTGAAACACATCTGACATCCACATGTGTCCAAGATCCTGCTGAGTTGGAGGACTGAGGAGGGGATTGTAGTGTGACAAATCCTATTGAGGGTGATTCTCTCTCTCCCTCTGTGCACACATATACACTATCATTAATAAAACAAAGAAAGTTGGGTTTATTTTAAAATCTCAATAGTATTTGTTGAGAGGGAAAAAAATCTGCTTTAATGCAGTATTTCCGCACATTAAGTACAGTTTTTAAAAGCATATTCTGATGAGAGCACATTTCCTCCTAATTTCCAGCAAGTGCAGGTCTCCTGATACATTAGCAGCTGGGCATCTGGTTCTTCCAGCATAGTTATTCACATCTGTGTACAGAGACTGCTTTAGAATCTGCAGGCTATTCACAACAGGGAAGGGAGATAACCAGGCCCAGGCCTGGTTGTGTGTTAGGGCCTGGCAGACTGTGAAATCAGCCATAAAATGTTCCATCTTGGTGTCGGTTATACCTTCATACTTTCCATGGTCATTCTGAAACACACATCAGTTCTGTAGAGGGTTCAAGTGACCGAAAAATACAGAAGCAATAATTCCATCCAAATTAGTTCATGTGGCACAACCACAGTGACCACAAAGTATACCTATGAAAAAAAGCTGAGAGCAGTTAAGGGTATGGCAACAAAGTCACTGAGCTTTAGCATAAAGGCTGGTAAATAAAGCAGTAGACTGAGCCCCCATGGCCCTAAATTCAGGCACCAGCTCAAGCAAAACTCAGCACAGACCTTGTATCACCTCCAGGGCTTGGGGTAGTGTCAGTGGGGCACTGAAGTGCACAAAGGTCTGTTTCAATTCAGGGGAATTCTGATAAGGAAAGCTTTGCAAAAGGGACCAGTTATGACATCAGATAAAGCAGTAGTTGGAAGGGGTCTAAGTCAGAACTCAGTCTATGGACTGGAAAAAGTTAAAACAGGAGCTGGGTTAGAGGTTTTCATGGCTTTAAGCTGGCTGTGAGCTGCATTATATTCACCTGTGTTCCCAGGCTCTACTGAACATGGGCACCAGGGCCTAGGCGAAGCCCCTACCCAGCACATTCTGGCAGCTCTCAGAGATTCCACTATGCTCTAAAGCCCTTTTTAGCTACTCACTATCAAGAAATAAGCCTCTTTGACATTTTTCTCATACTAAAGATCAGTAGAGGGCTATAGCGGTAGACTTCCAGTCCAAGTAAAAGGCTAAAAAATAAACAAAACACATTTTCAACATATGCAAAAGATCATAGACAGCATGTTTGCTCAGTCACTGCAGGGCTTGAGTGGGTTATAGGGTCTCTGCAGAAAGAAGGTTACATTCAACCAGCATGCAAGAATTGTGGAAAATCTAACTCCAACTCCCTTATGCATCCATTTAGCCCATATATTTATGAACACACTATGTCTGCATTAGAATGACTTCCTGGCTCTCCCAGGTCCTGAGAATTCACCAATGAACAAAACACAGTCTGTCTACACCAGGCTTACAATCTAACAAAGAAGAAAAATAAATAAATAAATAGAAATGTTAGGTGGCAAAGAGTGTTATAGTGGGTTGGGGAAAGAAAACAACCTAAAGAGAACAGGGAGTTTGTGGGTGCCAGTGCACGCACATACATGGCACACATGACTTTATGTTGGATGGTTTAGGAAGGCGTCTCTGAGAAGGTAATACTTCAGGAAAGTCTTAAAAGATGCAGGGGGTCAAGCCTCATGGATACAGGCTAGAAGAGAACACCAAGCAAGTGGTCCTGATTAGAATATTGCTTGGCACAGTCTATAACCACAGAGAAAGCAGGGAGGCAAGAGGTTAATGAACCAAGAGGAGAGCAAGGCTCAGGAGTGGGGATGCAGTGGGATGGATCATGAGGTTACCGTGACTCTTGTGATCCGTCTGGATCCACTCATTGGGAATAATGTGGAAGTTATGGGGAGGTTCCTATCACATGTGATATGATCTTATTTTCCATTCAGAAGAATCCATTAGTTTCTGTGGAGAAAAGACTGTAGGGAGAAGGTAGCAACCAGTAGATAAGCTTTTGGCTATTGTAATAAAAAGTGATTTAGAAATGATCCCAATGCCTAGAAGACATACAAAATGGTAGAGAAGAGATCTGACATTTAAAGAGAAACATTTATAGTGACCCTCTTGGAAGACCTACAACTTAAAATGTCTGGAGGACCTCTAAGGATCAGAAAGGTTAAATATTTGTAATAAATAGCAGAGCCACACAAAAACACAGAAAAGAGTCAAACTTGTTTCTGTCTCTAAAATGAATATAATTAAATTAGTATAATTAACTACTTCCTTCAAATTACTACCACATCTTATCATTCTATTCTTCACATTTCAGCCATAATGAACTTCCTAAAATGCAGATCAATACTCTCACCCCTCTTAAAGCTCTTCAATGGTTGCCTACTGCCCTGAGGACAAACTCCCAACCTCTCAATAGGCTGTTTATGATATTTATGATCCAACCACTGAACACCAGAATACAGAAATTCTTTTACATTCCCTGAACAAAACAGCACTTTCTTACCTCCAAACCTCTGCAGATTGTTTTGTCTGTGCCTGAAACTATTTGTTTTCTCCTTCATAGAAACAACTTTCAAAATAGCACTACGGCAAATAATAGTCAATTGCCAGAGAGAATAACAACACTAGATTCCATTCTTAAACACTGCAGTACACACCATGCTAAATTCTTTATGTGTATCAATTATATCTAATATTTCTAATAATGACGATTACTGTGTTACACAGCTCACGATGTTTCTATTTCTGTTATAGTTCACATGAACAGCAACCTCTGGAGCTGTGCAATGTACCTTGCCCTAAAAACATATGTTAAGTATTATTATGTACTAGGCATTATTAGCCCATTTTGGATGTGGGATAACTGAGAGGAAGACAGATTAAATCATTGTAGAAATGTATACATGAACTCCTGAACTAAGATTCAAATCCTGGTCTGTTTCCCAGACTGATATAATTGGTTATCCCATTATTTCATCCCTAAATGTGTGAAGTAATCTTAGAGAATGATTAGACTTAGGTTTGGACAAGTCCATTGGAAAGCCTCTTGGCTTCAATATAGGATTAGGAGGCTGCAGTTAGCAAAAGTCTTGAGGAAGGTTTCCAACAGCCTGGCTTTTATCTTATGGAATAGAACTCAAACAGACTTGCACCAATAACTATGGTGTAACATGTGAGCTGGCATGTTCCTAGAGAGAGCTGTCCTTCACTCTCTGGTCATTTAGCAATTGCCTGGCAACCTCTCCTTTCACGCACTGTTAGGATGATCTCTCAGGGCAACCAAGAATAAGCCCTGCGCTCCATCCCTGCCCTAGCCTACATCTCATAATATGTTCTTAGCTGAAAGTGTATTAAGTGTATAAAGGGAGATGGATTAGTATAAATCCATCATCACTATTAAAGAAAAAGCAGAGGGACTTCTGAGGTTAACTAAAAGCATCACAATTATACTCAAAAAGGAGACAAAATTATAATTTGTGAAATCAATTGGACACGAAACACTGATGTAACTTATTGGCAATGAAGCAACTGCACAAACTCTCTGGAATTCAATTTCTTTCTTTATTAAATTACTACCAAACCAAATGCATGTGAGAATATGTGATAGGTATTATTTAAATATGAGTTCCTTCTTTATCCTTTTGTCTCTTTTCTGTTATGGTCTTTCTCTCATCATGAGAGTCCAACAGTTCTACCTAACCCACCTTGTCTTGCTCTCAAATATGTATTTCCATAAAAATTAATCAGGAAGAGGGACCAGCAGTTAGCATAATGACTATGTCGCTGGACTCCCACGTGGCCGATTGCGGTGTGCATCCAGGATCCGGTGGCTTAAAACTCATGCCGGGCACGTATGCGTGCGTGTCCAAGATCCCAAGAGGAGAACGGAGGAGAAGGGATTGCAGCATGGCCATCCCCCCTGGGGGGTGATTTCCTGCTTTCTGTCTCTCTGTCTCTCTCTGTCTGGCTGGCAAGCGTACGCGCCCTATAGCAAAAAACCTCTCAAAAAAAAATTAATCAGGAAGATAAGAATAAAGGCTGCATGGGACCGGCAGATGATTTAATGGTTATATTCCTGGACTCCCATGTCGTTGACAGTGGTTCAAGTCCTGGACCCTGTGGCTTAAAACATGCTGGACGTATGTGCATTTGTGTCCAAAATCCAAAGAGGAAAATGGAGAAGAAGGGATTGCGGCATGGCCATCCCCCTTTGGAGGGTGATTTCTTTCTTTCTGTCTCTCTCTGTTTCTCCAGTGAGCACACGCACCCTATAATAAAAGTCTCTCTTAAAACATTTTTTTTTAATTTAAAAATTAAGGCCGTAAATATTTTGGTTTGCTGCCTGGATTCCTTACCATTTTTGTTTGTTTGTTTGTCTCTTGAGAGCGAGATTTTGCTCTACGACAGGTGCACTCACTGGAGAGACAGAGGGAGACGGAGAGACACAGAAAGCGAAAACTCACTCCTCAGGGGGAATGGACATGCTGCAATCCCTTTTCCTCCATTTTCCTCTTGAGATTTTGGGCATGTATGCACACACATCCAGCATGAATTTGAAGCAGCCAGGTCCAGGATTCAAACCATGGCAGACCACTTAGGAGTCTAGCACCTTAACCACTATGCCACCTGTCAACCCCTCCTTATATTCTTGATCTATTGAACTCTGGAACAAGGGATAGGCTGATTTTTATGATGGATTCACATCAACTCATGTCTATGGTCAGTGCTCACTTAGGAATAACCATTACATCATCCAAATGAGTCTCTATGACAGAGGTATCAAGAATAGCAACTTGTCTTCTGCTCACTATTTATTTTGAAACAAAACAGACAATCCCATTCCCTATAGAGACAGACCTGAATGACACTTCAAAGGGTGATGAATAGATATGTAGCTGGGAGCATTCCAGTGCTGAAGGGAGAGGACATAATATAAGGAGTAGAAGCACATACCTCCAAAACAGATCTTTATCAAACTGCCTTCACAAAAGGTGAGGAAGAGCCTTTAAGCAAAGAGGTCTGAAGAGTATTTAGTGGAATGCCCACCACCTGCTGGAAACTGTAGATGGTTCTGAATATCAAGGAGGAGAGACTCAGAGAAAAGGAACAGGATGGCATTCCCAATAGTCTAGTGTATTGGATAGCCTTATCACATTCCGTTGATTGGTAGCTGGGGTTATTCCAAGGAACTCCCTGACTTGCCTTCATTAGGACCTGGAATTCCCTTCTCTGTAATTCTTGCTGACTGAGAGTTTCAAAGCTAAGCTATTAATCTGTTTCTAAGGCAACATTAAAGCAAACATAAATCCTTACCCACTACTGAGACAACACTTAAATTGCTTCAGAACAAAGAGATGATGCCTGAGGATGAAGGCTCTTACCTGACCATCCCACTAGAGTACAAATTACTGCCATGGCCCCCAACTTCAGGCTATCAGAACATGGCTAGAGGTCAAGAAGCAACTTGGTTTCCACAGTTATTTTCTGCAAGTACCTTGCTCTTTTTTTCAAAGAGTTTCCTTCCTTCTGTTTGATAAATTAAGACAGGTCCTATAGGGGGCAGGTTGTGAGGGGCTCATGCTCTCCAGCCTAAACTCAAAAAACTGGAGTCAGGATCCTGCCTCATTATCAATAAACGTCTATTTACATTTTTCAGCAAAGGAAGCAATTGGGGCAAGGGTCAGGTAATATGGCCAAAATCAGAAAGATGAATTTAGGATTTAAGATAACAGAGTTGTTGAAAAGTCATGAGATGCACCTGTTTTGGGTCCCTTCCCCTGCTTTAGTTTTCTACATAACAAGAATTCTTACATGGCATATGATTTATCCAGAGATTCTGTTTCATCTGCATTTGAAAATGCTCTCTATGGAAAATGGAGGCATCCTGGGATGAGCAGTAGTCAGTATTGCATTGAAAAGCCAATGGGAGTGTTAGTTGGAGGAGAGAAAACACATGATTGAGGTTCATTAGCAAAGAATCTCAGGTTGAAAACAACTTGATCTCCAGCATAAAGAGAAGACCCAAGGCCCTGATATTTCCCCAGCAGTCCTGGCTTGCTAATATTTATCTGTTTTATTGAGAAGGACCTAAAATTTTGGACATCCTCAAGGAAGCTTACCTTCCCCTTCTTTTATTACAATTAAAAGAGAGTTTGTCAACAATCACCTCCACTGTAGAGGCCCTATGCAAGGGAAAGCAGACCAGGAAATTTAAACTTAAATGCATTAATTTCACATGCTAACATGGAAATATAGGTAGAAAGAAGAAAAGCAGAGAAGATATCTTCTAATTTAAAAATTCAGAGGGAGGATGCTCTGATAAGCTTGGGCTCTATATGAAGCCAGACAGGACTGTTCTCCAATTCATTATGCCTGGGTCACAGAGCAGGGTTTAAGGGTCTCACTATGGGTCACTGAGAGCAATAATGACTGAAATCATTGACTGAAATTTGTTTTGTCACATGTGCTGTACTAATTGCTCTGCATTCAATATCGCTGACCTTTCTGACCACATTGCGAGGAAGTATCATCATTTTCCTTTTTCAACTGAGAAAATTAATGGTTCATGAAAGTAAGTTGACTGAAGTCATAGAGACTTAAAGGACAGAACTAGGATTTGAATCCAGGCACTTTGCATTATTATACCTAATGTTTCCCAAAATGATAAGAACTTTTTCTTCATTTTTATTTATTTCATATTTTTTCCTGCTTTTTAAATTTTGCTATAGGGAGCATATACTCACCAGAGAGAGACAAAGGCAGAGGGAGAAAAAAAGTGGGAAAGCACCCCTTAGAGGGGATAACCACACCACAAGCTCTTCTCCTCCATTCTATTCTCAGGATTTGGGGCACACACACACATACCTAGCATGTTTTTCAAGCCAGCAGGTCTGCAACTAAAACCATTCAGTAGGTAGTGTGGATCCAACTGCCTTAACCACCATGCCATCTAGCTGGCCCCCTTTTTCCTTAGTTTTTAATACACAGATTGACAATACTGTTTCTTTAGGGACAAAGAGCTCCATATTTGGTACACAGAATAGATTAACCTTCTATTCTGTCCCTCTTTCCCCCCTGAATATACATGTATGGCTTGCATTATCTCATTAACGACCTTACATGTATTCTGCTCCTGTCTCATGCCTCCTCATTGTCCCCCTCCCTCCACACGTAACAGTTTTTTAAGCACTTATTTATCACGTAGAAAAGGGAGATCATCAGCTACAGTATGAGGTCTGAAATCACTCTAAAGTCATGTAATAAACAAGAGGTATTCCCATTTGGTCAGAGAAAAGAAAACAGAGAGACAAATACTAGCAGTGAGCAAGCACAATGACAATAAAGAAGAGAATGCTCAATGGGTGGTAGCCAGGGACACTGATAAATAATTTTGCCATAACAACTTAGTTAATACCAATAAATTATTATTTGGGGGGGGGGACCAGCAGTTGGCGTAATGGCTATGTCGCTGGACTCCCACGTAGTCGACTGCAGTTCAAGTCCTGGACCCGGTGGCTTAAACTCACACTGGGCACGTGTGTGTGCATGCCCAAGATCCTGAGAGAATAGAGGAGAAGGGATTGCAATGTGGCCATCCCCCCTGGGGGATGATTTCTCACTTTCTGTCTCTCTGTCTCTCTCTGTCTTTCTGGCGAGCACACGCGCCCTGTAGCAAAAAAACTCTCAAAAAAAAAAAAAAGATTATTTTTTCAAGAATCTCAGTGAAGCTTACAAATGTACTGTCTTGGAGATCAAGACATTTCTTTTTTTAATTTTCACACTGGTAAATAATCCAAAGAAATGCAAGAATATGACATTCATTTATGGTTTATATCTGCCAAGCTTTTCTTAACCATTCATAGGTGCCAGACACTGTTTTACAAACATGAGCAAGATAAGATATATCTCCAAAGAAGCTCACATTCTTGTTCCCTTTCTGGACAATAAATTCTTCCATTAGTACAGAATCAAAAAAGAGAAGAGTTTCCTAGCATTTAGACAGTGGCATTGAACACTCAAGTGGACTGCCTAGTTCCCAGGATAATGCACCCAGATCTGGGGTTAATACAACCAGGGTTCAAGAATCCTCAGACTGCTCAGACTATGGTCCTGCAATCAAGAGGTGTCCAGTGTAAAAAGCTCCTGGAGGCAGATCCTTGTAGCATCTCCTCTGTATACTGCGATTCTTTCAGGGGCTTCCTGATGGACAATGCTAACTATTTGAGATAATAATTTGTTCACCACTAACCCTGAATAGAAAGAGTAACCTTTATTTGATGTAAAACCTTATGTACTGAAAAAGAATGAGGTCATATGCGTGTTTTCATATCTAGGTCACCAAGAAAGATTTCTTGACTAAAAATATTTTACCCACTAGATTATTGACATTTAACCTTAAGAAATCTATATAGGGGAAAAGGAAAAAAGCAAAACAGTCAAGGGACACAAAAATGGAAAATTATTTGTTGATGGTAATATGTATGATGACCTCTTTAACTGTACTAATATACAAGTGTATTCCTACTGGGAAAATTCATTTTATAACGAATATGATGCTATACAACAGTTGAATGTATAAGAAAGAAAGAAAAGAAGAAAAAGAAAAGAAATCTACATACACCGTGAACCCCACTTATATTTCTAGTTCTGGTGCTAGAGGACACTTCGTTTATTCCTCAGGAATCTACTGATTCACCTGTATGTACAAGGCACCATAACAGACACTGTGGGGATTACAAAGATAATTAACACATGATGCTTACACTTAATGAATTTGCACTCTCCAAGCAATAGTTACTGCAATGACCAGTCATAGTAGAACGGATATGGAAAATGCCATAAAAGGGGGGGATTAAAAAGACAATAAAAGCTGAGGAGAATGAGAAAACATTCCAGAAGGAAACAGTGAAGTGAATACAGACAAAGAAATGCTTCTCCAAATTTAGTCTTTCTAAGAATCACCTGAAGAACTCACTGGGTATGCAGTAGGTCTAAAGAAAAACTCTCCTTTTATGAGCAGGAGATTCTGCTCCATCTCTTGAGAAGCCCTGGTGTAAAGGGTAGAACTGAGTAGATGGGTGTAACTGGGCATGGAGCAGGTTTAGCAAACAGGAGAGCAGAGCACTTACATAAGGCACTTGAAGGAAGGTAGAGCCTGAAAATCACAAGATAACTGTGTTCTGTTAACAGAAAGACAGTAAAGTGAAAAAGTCGATCAGGTGGGCTTTTACACATATTTTAACTCTGGGATGGATTAAAATATGAAGCCACTTAGCGACTGTGCATCTCAGAGGTGGGGGACTGGCGAGCAGAGGAGAGTAGATCCTGACAAGAGATCAATGAGCCCCCCAAAAGATTAAAGCACTGCAAATAATTTATGAAATACCCACTTCATCACTTTCTTGTAGGTTAGCTCTACCTTCTCCAGGCAGAAAGTCAAAGATTGCTGAGACATTACATTGACATATGACAGATATTCAGAGAAGCTGAAGTCTTTAGAGACCTGCCCAGTTTCCACACACAAGCCCAGTACAGGAAGAGAATGTAAATGCCAAACTGCAAGCCTCGGTAAGTGAGGAAAGCTGCACTCTTTAAATTACAGGTTCTGTATGGGGCATCACCTATGGTCCGTCTTCACTTCAACTGAAGAGAAAATCTTTGCAGGCACTCTGTTTTCTAGTATACCACTTAGCACTGGAGATGTTTAATGTAGGGTCCGATTTCAAGTTGTGTGATAGAAACATCCACAATGTCTCTCTCTTTTTTTCTTTCTTCCTTTCTTTCTTCCTTCCTTCTTTCCTTCCTTTCTTTCATCTTTTCTCTTTTTAATCTTTTTAAACAAGGAAAACACTCATTATATGAGCTGAAGCTGGTGAATTTTATCAGCTTTTTCCCTGAGTCATTAAGTTTCACCTTCAAGAAGATAGCTTTTCAGGAGATGAAACCCCATCAACTTGAGGTTTATAAGTCATTTAAATTTTCCTGCATAGTCTCAAATAACAGTCCTTAAAACAATGACATGCTCTTTAAAAGAGCAGAAGTAGGAAAATAATGCTCACTTGATGGTGACCTTTCATCAATACTCTGTGCTAAGATTGTCACACTATGCCAGCATCTCCACTCCTATATTTGAGGGCCATTATTGAGTAAAATAAGGGGTAGTTGACCACAAGCACTATAATTCAGCAACAATTGATATGATAAGTGACACCCAAAACGATTAAATGACTAATGGGTGGATAGCATACACAGCATGCATACACTGGACAAAGGGATATTTCACATCCCAGGTGAGGAGGGAGTAGAATGGCACAAGATTTAATTCCACTACTCAGAAGCAAGCAATGTAAAACTTATGAATTGTTTACTTCTGGAACCTTCTATTTAATGTATCTGGACTATAGTTGGCATCAGGTTTGTGAAACTGCAGAAAACAGAATGATGGATGCCCGTGTCTGTAATAGGACTTCTCTCAGACCTACTTTCTTAGATATGCTGGGTACAGGATCATGTTTAGAAAATACTGATAGTGAATTCTGTTGTTTATATGAGTCTGCTCCCCTCTGAGGTCAGAGCCATGTAACTGCAGCTAACTGTATTCTACCACATAGATGGGCAGATGTGTTAGATGAAAAGGTCACTGGTCTCAGGGCCAGAAGAAATAAGTGCTGAACTCAGTGCTACTGGTTAGGTATGTATCATTGGACAAATCACTTCCAGTCTCATCTGTAAAATTGGGATACTCTGCAAACAATCCATAGCTGATATTCTAATCCCACTTTCAAGGTCATCCATGGTATGGCACCTACCTACCTTCCCAGATTTAGTGTTCCTCTAGAAAGCTGAACAACTAAGTCAAAATTACCCAAATATGAACAGCATTTTTCCTATATACTTTAATATCTGCCCTCTGTGAGGCATCTTCAAATGTCAAATTTCCCTTTATAAAACTGATTTCCCCCCCCTAATTTGCCAGGTTTGTAAACTTGCCAGACAGAGAGAGACAAAAGGAGAGAGAAAGTGAGAAGACGCCCATCATAGGAGATGGTCATGCTCTAGTTTCTTCTCCCCCATGTCTCCCTTCTTTAGGAATTTGGAGCCTGTACATGTGTACAGCATATTTCTCATGCCACCAGGTCCAGGACTTGAACCTCACAATCATGTGGGATCCAGACACCCTAGCCACCATGCCACCAGTTGGTCCTTAGAAGTACTTTTACTGAAAAAAACAAACAAACAAACAAACAAAAACCCTTATTAGTCATCTAACTTTGGGCTCCTACCACCTTTTCCCAAATTAAAACTCAGGTCCAGGTAACTTAGAAGACTTTGAGGCCATATGTCAGAGTGACGGAACTAGGCTTTGAAGCAAGGTCTCTGAGTTCCCAGGCCATGTCTCTTCATACTGCACCAACACCCATTGCTAGGATTCCCCAAAACCATTGATGTTGCATGTATAGGTCTCACAGTCTATAGTCTATCAAGAGTTGGTAAGTAGGCCAAACCCAGCACATTACCTGTTCTCGTAACGTACATAAAATTAAAATCTTCCCATATATTAAAATGATCTAAAAACATAGAAAGAATATTTCATGAAGTGAAAATTATATGATGTTCAAGTTTCAATGCCCGTAATTAATGTTTTATGGAATATATCCCTGACCATTCATTTATGTATTGTCCATGTCTGTTTTCTTATTCCAATAGAGGTGAGTAATTGCAATAGACCCAGTAGTCCACAATGCCAAAACTGTTTACTGTGTAATCATTTAAAAAAGCAATTTTCGGATCTCTGGTATAAGTAAGTACGTGTAATTACCTTCCCTTTCCTTCCCATGATAACTCCACCACCACCCATAAGCAGGGGCAGGGACGCTCTCTCTCATTGCTCTCTCAAGTGATGAGTTAACCCTTGGGTATACATGGCTCATAAACTGCTCCAAATGTTTTCCTAACATCAATTTTCTTCTTCTTCCAAAGCATCATAAGGATTTTTACTACGATCATTCTCATTTAATAGCTGAGGAAAGTGAGAGCAAAAGAGTCAAGTATCTTCCCAAATGAAAAATGTTGAATTCAGATAACTATCACAACTATAATGCATATGTCTAACAGACCTCAAAGACTATAGTTTGAGTACTGTAAGGTCCTTCATTTTATTAATCAATATCCTCAAACTAGAAACAAGGTCATAGAGCTCTCCCTCTACCATGGAGAATCCTTGCTAGACTTCCAGGGAGTCCTGAGGCCAGAAAACACAGACACATTTCTGGTGATTTTCTACACTATCAAAGAAAACAAGATGTGACTTTGGTGAAATTCAGTCATAGATCTGGATTCTGCTATTTCTGATTTCACTCTTATAAAGACATTTAATTGTATATAGCCTCCATTTACTTATTGGTAAAAGGCAAGAACAAAATAAAACTAGATAATGTCTGCTGTCTCTTCCAGTGCTAGCCCTGGTACTAAGCAACAAGAAAACTGAGAGAGACCAGCTCTTAAAAAGTGCCACTGACAACTGCAGAAGAAGAAAGACAGTGAGAAATCAGGGAAAGGAACTATTGATTTTGCTCAACATCAATGCATAAATTTCAGCACTGGGGAGCCACACACCCCCAGATTTGAAAGATTTTAGGGAAGAGTGACTTGAAAATTCTAAGACATTTATTGGGCACCTCTAAAAATTCTGTTGCCACTTTTAGTTAGGGTTCTAACAATCCACAGAAGAGGTTTAGGTTGGGGAGTAGAGTAAGCAGTCTGATTCTCTGTACCTGCTGCTAGGGCTGAGCACTACACACGGAGCGGAGCAGAGCCAAACGGTGCTCCTGGTCCTGTGCTTCAAGGGCAATCAAAGAAACTGGAAGCTAGAGAAACTCAAAAAGCTCAAGGAAGAAAGCACCAGAGTCATTCTGTGCTAAGCAAATAAATGGAAATAATCTGTAATGGTATGGAAACCATAATCATCAAATTTAAGGATGGACAGGCTAGCAGATATCTGTCTCTTGCCTCACCTCTCCCTCAAGGCTGTGCTAGAAGTTCACACATTTTTGTGTGTGTGTGTGAAATATGTTTGAGCAATGGCTTATGTTGGCATTTGTTCCAGATCCATAGTGCCTGTGGCATGGTCCGGACTGAAATACAAAGCAGGTTCAGTCTGGAAACAGCCCTAACATCATTCCAGGGTTGCCCTTGTCATAATTAGATAAGACTGGTTTACATGTTTCAAACATGGCCAGGCTTCATCTGTTTTCAAAATCCAGCTGGTGACATGATGGTTAAGGCAACTGAATCCACTATAACCGATTATACAGTTCAAATTGAGGACCTGGTGGCTTGAAAAACACGCATGCCCCAAATCCCAAGAGGAAATGGAAGAGCAAGGACTGTGTCATGGCCATACCCCATGGAGGTTGCTTTCTCACTTCCCCTCTGTCTGTCTGTCTGTCTGTCTGTCTGTCACTCTCGCTTATCTCTGGTAAGCGCTGTCTCTCTCATCTCTGGTAAGCGTACACGCTCTGTGGCAAATTTAAAACAAAATCCTTTCACTCTTCGTTAATGAACTAAAAGGTTTCCTCTTCTATGAAGCTATGTCCGATATTCTCTTCTCCCTTTCATATCCTACAGTGCTTCAGTTTCAGTGCAATGATCTAGCTCACTCAGACCTATATGAGAATCTTCCAAACATTCACATAAAATGGGTATTATGAAAAAATTATGTATGTATTTAATTTTTTGCACTGAAATGAATTGTACTGTAATTGCACTTTCTATGAACTTCTTGAAGTCTTCTCTTATTTCAAGTATAGGTGTGCTAGATCATGACATCTTAGAGAACAGAAAACCACTTTGTACAAGGAGCTTGGATTTTGGACAGCTTCACTTATTAACCCTTGGACAAACCCTTGCATGTACTTAGTGCTCAGTAAATATCATAGCTGGGTTGAAGTAAATTGCTGAATCACTACCTTGTCTGTTTGACTTCATCTCAAATTAGATCCAACCAGGGACTTACTAATTAGTCTGACTTTACATGCAATGACATCTACACAGTGATTACTCTATCTTTTAAATTTAAATTACAATGGACTCAAGGGCACAAGAGGTGATGTGTTGGTTAAGGTGCTGAACTCCCACATGGCCAATTGTGGTTTGAGTCCCAGACCTGGTAGTTTGAAAACCATACCAGGCATGTGCGCATGAACTCCCAAATTCCCAGAAAGAAAATGGAGCAGAAGGGATTGTGGTGTAGCCCTCCACATGGAGGCAGATTTCTCACTTTCCCTGTCACTGCTTCCATCCTTCATAGGGTGAGTGCATGTGCCCTACGGCAAAAACGTTTTTAAAAAAGTATGAACCCTAATATTTACATTTATTTTCCTAGATCTTGTATATGTATAATAAACTATGTCTCAATTGGCCTTACACTAGTGTTTTCTAAGTTGATGATATGAATATTACAAAATGACACCGTAGAATCCATTCAATATTTAAAGAATATCATTTCACTCTAGGTAAAATAGGTTTGCCCATTTCTCAGAAGACTTACAAAGTTTGACTTTTCAAGAAAGAAGAACATTCTCATTACCTTTGTGGCCCTGAAGTAAAACTACAATGTGGAAGTCTATGCATGCCTCTGTCTGGCTAGATAGACTGTCTGGCACTCAGATCCCGCACACTTCCCCACCAGAAAGGCCCTCGGAGCGCACTGACTGGTCAGCAATCTAGTTTTAAGCTTCTTTCACTTCCTCTGCATCTTCCTGTATCCCAGACCCTCAGGACTTTCTGCCAGCTGCTGTGACAAACCAATCCAAGATTTAAAAAATTGAACACATATAACTGTTAGTAAGAATTAATGGTAGCTCTTTCCCAGGTAGTATCATTGCATTTTATTCAGAATCTACTAGATAGAATTCCTTCTAAGTGAATGCTTCTCATAGAATTTCAGATCTTCTGTTGGTCAAAGGATAAATGCTTTGAAGCTGAGAAAGTTTTAACCACCCTCGTATTGTTTCATAGACTTCTGTCTATGCTGCATTTGCCCTTGACCACAAAAGTATTTTCCTTACTTCAGCATCCAGTCAGGGCTTATCTCCTTCTACATGACACCCCCTCCTTTCTGAAACTGGCTAGAAAACTTCAGGCAAAGTGGAAATGTGATTCTCTTCAACCTTTGTCTATCTTGCTGTTCTTTACACTACTGACGCTGCAGATCAAAGGACAATCACAAAGGTAGATATAAAACATTTAGGGTTCAATACAGAGGGACCAGCAAAGAGCCTACAAAACAAAACAAAACAAAACAAAACAAAACAAAACAAAAATACCCTACAAGCAGCAAGGACCACAAGCAACTGTCTTCCTGCAGATCAAAGGACAATCACAAAGGTAGATATAAAACATTTAGGGTTCAATACAGAGGGACCAGCAAAGAGCCTACAAAACAAAACAAAACAAAACAAAACAAAACAAAACAAAACAAAAATACCCTACAAGCAGCAAGGACCACAAGCAACTGTCTTCCAAGTTGAGTGAACACATTGGGAAATAGCTCGGGATCTCATTTGTATTCCAAACTGCTCTTGGTGAAAGCATATCAAAAATGGGTTACTCTAGGGGTCTACAGTTCAAAAAATGGGCTCTTTGATTTACAAATACTATTAAAAACCTAATCAGAGATTCGTTTAAGTGTTCAAAGTATGTTTTGTGTAAAACACATTGTTTTGGTGCAGGTGGGTGAGTGTGTATGGTGGGGGTGCGAGGGGGAGAGATAGCTTTTGCAAAAGAAAGAAAACTAAAAATAAACCCACTGCACTCAAGGAGGCTCCACTGGACTAGCCCTGAGTGCAAACCAAAATCTCAATGGCAGACACTGACAGCTCAGATTCCCAGAATCTAGTACAATCCAATGGGTCAGCAAACACCTGACATTTACTTTCACTAAATCTCAAATATGTCTCCAGAGGACAGAAATCCCTTTGTTCAGAGAGAGTGGAAACAGCTAGTTCAGGCACGTACTAGCTAGTTAGCTAAAATGACTACTGAGAACTAGACAACTAAGGGATGTTGGATAGGATTCTGGAATCTGGAGAGCGTCGGGGAGAATATCTGCCACAAGAGGGAGCAGTGAAATTGGTCAGAGGGGAGACTGACAGAGGTTATGATGAGGGGGTCTGACTAGGAGGTATGGGAGGTTATGATGAAATGTCTAACTATGAAGTGTGAACAATGTTGGAGGATGTTTTAACAAGAGACGTTTATCCCTTAGAGGCAAAGGAAAAAGAAATGATCAGGAAGAAGAAAGGCATGTTCATTCCTAAATTCTTAGTAAGTAAAGGTGACAATTTAGTTTTTACTTGAAAGCAACATACGCACACTGCAAAAAATATAAAGCATGTAACATATGGGCTCTAACATCCTCTTGTTACCTGTATTTTTCCCAGTTTTAGTTTCTCTTTCAGTCTGCATGTCATTCACTGCCATGCTGCTAGAGCAGAATCCCTTACCTACATACCCTGTATTCAAAGGCGTCATGGAGAAAGGGCTCATTTCACTGACTTGCAACATGGAAATCAGATCTGAAAGCCTTAAAATGCACTTACTTTGAGACAACCACATCTATGAGCCACGTAAATGCTTTCGCTTGCTTTTTAAAGAGAGACTATAACTTCATTGGATCCGCAGAGCCTTTCTCATGATTTATTTGACAAAGAAACATATTAAAGACTAAGAGGGAAGAAACCATGCATTTACTCTGCAAGATAAATGAAAGTCTATTTCTGTCTGGTTCAAAAAAATGTTAAATATAGCTTGTGAACAAATACTAAAGCTCTTTTGGAATATATGTTTTTGGTTTGTGTGTGTGTGTGTGTGTGTGTGTGTGTTTTCAAAACATAGTGAGCTTGAAAGAGAAATTAATGTAATTCCTGAAAAGTGTCCGGTAGGGGTTACTGATATACCTCAGCTTCCTTTTGTCATTTTATTTGGAGTTAGAGCACTGTTTCTGCTACGCTCTTTTCTTTCCTGTCATGGTCAACAAATGGGTTTTCTTCTTCTTAATCCAAAACGTAACAGCAGAAACCATTGAACAGCAATGGTAAATGGGTAGGTAGGTAGTAGCCAGGTAGCTATAAAGCACAGCTTCGCATTCTTTTAGTTCATTACTTTCCTCTTTCAGCCCTGTCAAGCTTCCAAGACAGAGTAGATTAAGTCTGATCGTCACTCTTATATCCTTTGCAATCTCTGCACAGCTCAACAGTGAATAATGGTTTACCTCTGTCCAGTCCTTTTTTTTTTTTCCCATAAGAATTAACTATTCCATTTTTAAATAAAAGACAATAGCCATTTTAAGGGGAAAAAAAAAAAACATTGAGGCTTCCTTTATAGGAGGTGGGAGAAATCTGAACTAAAGACCCCTTAGATCCAAATGAAATCCTTCAAGCAGACGGAATTTGTAAAATGAAAATCATTTCAGAAAACACATCTTGCTTGCTGATAAAATAAGTAGGTCCTCTCTCACCATGTCACTCACAAGGCCCCCAAAATGGACTAGCTCTCCCTGCTTCCCCCTGCTTTCACACCCTCCTAGCCTCCGAATTAAGCAAGTTTAACACACCTAGAGAGCTGAATCCAAGTAACAGAAGATTTGAAAGAGGAACCTAAAACTAAGCACCTCTCTTTTGGCTTTGTCTTCTTTACACGACATGAACGAAACATGGAGAATTATTTTCCTCTCTCCTTTCTTTCCTTTTCTTTTCCCCTGCAGGAGTAGCTTTGAGGGAGAAAGAGAAAGCATGCAAATGAATGTGTGTGTTAGTGAGGGGTGAGATGCGGGAAGAATGCTTTCATAATTCCCTCCTGACTGCTCCCTGTTTCCTGGAGGAAATCCTCACACAGGTCCCAGATAGTGGATGCTCAACTGCTCCTATTTGGAGATCCTCAAGCAATGCCGCTAACCACATCTAATCAGAAATCTCCACCTACTCAGGCAGCTCCTCCATGATCAGGATGCCCGCACTGTCTTCACCACATCTGTCATTTTTAAAAAAGCTTCTTCCACTACACCTCCCACTGATATCCTTTTTTCTCTTTTTAGTCTTTACACCTCCAGCAGGACAAAGTTTGTATTGTTATATTCACAACCACTAGTGGCTGATTAACAGGAGAGAGATAGGGTGCCTTCAAGGGAGCCAGGCTAAGGGAGGTTAAAACCTCACCTAGTGCAAAGCATGACTTTCTTTCCACTGACGGCAGACGACATGCATTGCTCTCTTTTAAAAAATTCTTTGTTAGATTTGATCACCCCTGCTCTCAACCTAACCGCTGCCACTTTGTCTAGAGAGGGAAATACGAATTGCCAGCACAAGCCATTCATCAAACAGCAACAAGAATCCTTCGGGAGGGGGGTTTACAGAATGAAGGATGCACAGATACTGTATTTTTTAAAAAGCATCGCTGGAGCGGATTTGGTTTCTTTAGCCATCGTCCAGCTATAAGACCTCCCTCTTCTTCATTAAGGAGGAGCCAACAAGGATATCCTCACATCTCAGAACACAGACCATTTCCCCAAGAGCCAGCAAAGCTCCAGAGGCAGATAATGCAGCTCCAAAGTTCCCTTGGAATCCCTTAGGCCAACATGCCTGTATGTGCAGAATCCCCCGACGCACACGAACGACAGCGCCAGAGACAGGGACCCTACAGCCCACTCCCCCTACGTTTCTTCCTTGTCCTCCCCTCTGCCCCAGCCACACCTCCCTCCTCTCCGCAGTCGGTGGTGAAGCGCCCGCCGGAAAAGAGGGTGCTCCCCAGTGTGGCCTTGGGAAAGACCCCAGGGATTACCGGAAGGAGGGATGGCCGAGGAGGGAGCTCAGTGGGTGGGGACGCCTGGATCCCCAGCAGCGCTGCATTCCGGGTGGACTTGGCTCTTCGCGCCCTGAATCGTGGGAGCCCAGCGCTGTGCAGGGTGCAGCATCTCAGCAGCCCTTTCTTCTCCGGCAGCCGACACTGGCAGGCAGGCACTCACGCCCAGACGCACCAGCTCCAGCTATTTCACTCTCTGAGAAGCGTGGACACCCAGCAATGTGCAGGCGCGCACACCACACACACACACACACACACACACACACACACACATTTAGAAGCCAGTCTTTTGCCCAAACCGAGCCAAGTGTAGCCTTAAAGAGCGGAAGGAAAATAGTTCGCGGTATCTGACCAAATCCCCTCAGCCTGCCCATCATAAGCGCCTACCTGCTTTGAGGAGTGTGAATGGATTCTGCCCCCGTTCCTCCGCGCTAGTAGGAAATACGGCGCAGTCCCTCCTTTTAAATAGCTCACGATCAGGAAGAGGTCGCTCCCATCTTCTGGGG